>NW_024628826.1:0-2876 GCF_008729295.1 Plectropomus leopardus | reverse complement strand
TATTAAAAGCCTTCAACTGGCTTTTATTTTGACGCAGCCACAGGAAACACAATATATTTGTCCCCAGTAGCTCTTAAGTAGCTGCTCCAGAGGTGATTGCTGCCTCCAGATTTTGGGACCTGCTGTATTACACCTTGCTCGCTTTCACCACGGTAACTGAGGGTGTCACGAAATCAACCAGAACTGAAACCTTGAGGAATGTTTTGCTTCAAACAGTCTATGATCCATGTGGCCGTCATGTTTCGGGGCTTTGTGTGTGACAACTCACCTCCTGCAGTCCATTAACTTCACAAACAAAGTGACTCTGAATCATCGTTTCCTCTCAGTCCTCTCTGATACTGTCACATGTGATGTTGTTTACGGAGTCTTTTCTTTTTTTTGACCTGGACGGGGACGATGAACACATCAGGGATAATCCCCCCGTCAGCAGCTTCTCAGTGTGTTTTTGGTTCCCCTGCAGCAGCATCTTGATGAAACTCAAAGCGCCGCAAAGCTGGTTGAAGGCAGGAAGTCATCAGAGCTGGAGCCGCTGTGCTCGGCTGCAGATCACAGAGGTCTTGTCAGGCTGTGTGTCTCTGTAACGTGATTATTCAGACTATCTGCCGTCCCTTTGTCAGCCCTCAGCGCAGACTTTTAAGCTGTCTCAGGGGCAGCCGACACGCCTAACAAAAGACAATCTCCACTTTTCACACCAGCTTATCAACGGCGGCTTGTTGTGACGTCTTACTTAACGTCTCCAAGGATGCAACATCTGCAGCTTCAATCTGTCCTCCCTCTGGGAAAAAGGATGTATATTTATCTCTCTCTGCTCTCAGTTTTAATCCCCGATTTCTTGGCTTGTTGTTTGTCATGTGTTTTCCTGCAGGATGTGGTCGTGGCCTCTGGCTTCACGGTGAGAAAATCTCCCACATTCAGTAAAGACAAGCTGCACCCCTGTAACCTGCTGCTGTCGGGAGACGGCGCCTGCGTCTATGTGAGGACTTTTATAAATCTGAGTAATATGTGTGGTGCTGTATGTATGTATGCATCATAAAAAGTTCAGTTGCACTATCAATCAGTCAGACTTTTTGTATAGCACTTTTCATACAACACTATGGTTAAAACCAATAAATAGAAAGATGATAAATAAATAAATAAATAAATAAATACTCAAAGTCATAAAGTGTATTTCAATTTGCTCAATTTGACGATAAATGGAAACCCACCTTGATTTTGTCTAGTTTTTTTGTAATGGTAGATACTTGGTTTTAGCACAATTTCATAAAGTAATTTTAACTTTAATTTCAGTTTATTTTAAAGTGCACTCACCTCGAAGGCCTTTAGCACATTTTACAGTTTGCAGAACTTGACATCAGGCATGAGAGCAACACATGCACGCAAAAGACAAAACACAATCAAAAGTCCCCGATGTTTTGCATGTTGTAGTCCATCAGCTCCAAAATTTAAAAGCCTGTTGGCGCCTGAACCCTGACACCCAGAATCATGATCAGGTGGCTCAGTGAGGTTTTGACCCCAGGCACACGTTTACTGCTCATCCTCTCTGTCTGAACTAATGCGTCACAGCTTTGTTAGCTTTGTCTGTGTGTGTTTCTGTTTAAAGGGTCTTGGTGAGGTTATTCCTGCATTTTGAGGACATTTTGGACAGACTGTTTGAAGGTTAAGACTTTATTTTAGGGTTTAGGTTAATATTAAGTTCAGGTTGGGGTTAGACATTTAATTATGATGTCAGCTGGAGAATGCTTTATATTATTTAGAGTCCTCACAGGTATACAAAGACGTGCGTGCGTGCGTGTGTGCGTGCGTGCGTGCGTGCATGACCTGTAAATGGAACATGACTCATCTTGTAGTGTGTCTCACTCTGCGTCAGACAGACAACCACAGTAACTCCACCTGCAGACGAGTCTCTGTTTACCTGCTGATGAGTCTCACGTCCTCCTCTTGTCTTACCTGCAGGCTCAGCTGTCACTGCATTAACAACACAAACAGCTGACACAAACTCACCTGTTCATTTTTGGACGTATCCACAGGACACATGCAATCTTAAAAACTTAATTTCCAGTTTGTTTAGGGTTTATACATTTAGATTTTTTATTTTGGGTAGCCAATATTTAAAAAGAATGCTCAATTTGGATCTAAAAATTCAAGTCCAAAATTTGTAAAGTTATTTTTATGTGAGACAGTAGAGAGGTCCACGGGTCAAATCTGGCCCTCGATAGGGTAATGGGTGGCCCCCTTACCATTTTCTAATTCACATCAAAGTAAAAGGGATTCACTCTGAGAATTAAATAAAAGTGCCAGTGAAGGATCAAGTGCACCCCCTGACAGAGGTCCCAGATAAACCCTTAATATCCTAAAACTCTAGAAACATCCTAAAATCTAAGACATTTTCCTCAATCTTCCTAAAATGCAAGAATTGCCCTAAAATACAAGAAGCATCTTATAATCCTGGAACTTTCTTAAGTCCTAGAAGTGTCCAAAAATCTAAGTAATGTACAAAAAATCCAAGAAATGTCCTAAATTCCTAGTAATCCTAGAATCTTCCTAAAGTCCTAGAAATGTCAGAAAATCTGAGAAATGTCCTAAAATACAGAAAAAGTACTAAAGTCCTAGAAATGTTCTGAAATGAAAATGGTCCCCAAGTATCCCTCACTGTAGATATTTAGATATTATTCCATTCTTCTCACTTCTTCACTCATCCTGTCATTTTGTGTCTTTTCTTCAGCTGCATTGTGTCTCCTGTGACGTCTGTACCTGTAATATCACATCACTGTAACGTCTCCTCTGTCTCCGTTCTTCAGGTGTCCCGCCCGCTGCCTCCTCCTGATCCCAGATCCCCGTCGGCCGTCAAGAGGAGCTCAGCGCTCTCCGCTGAGGTC
>NW_024628825.1:0-1689 GCF_008729295.1 Plectropomus leopardus | reverse complement strand
GCTATTTGTTAATCTTTTTCAACTGCAAATTTTAATTCCAAAGAAAAACTTTGTCCATGTCCATTTAATCTAATACGACAAAGGGTCCTGTCTGTTCATCTCACTTCAAATCTTTTTCATGCAGCAATATTTATCTAGTTGACTGAAAAAGCCATTGAATTTTGATTATAGTAGGCTACCAAATGTTTAATTTGCATTTGAAATATTAATAATTCATAAAAATTTTTTTAAAAATCAGTAGTAATATTCAGTGTCTCAGTGTGATATTGCTATACAAAAATAATGCAATTCTATGCTGTATCAATATTTCCCCCCATCCCAGTTATAAACGTGAACACAAAATATTAGGCTGATTGGTCCAGAAGTTTGTGAGATTAGCTGCGGGCACACTCACAGTCACACACGCAAACAACCAAACATATGACAAATGATTTGTATCAGAAGGCAGTGACAGGCAATGTCATCCTACTCACAATCCTATATGCTTCATTTTTTATAGGCAGCGAAAAACAATTTCCTAAGTTTGAAGGACTTGTTGAAATATAGCTGTATATTCCACAGTCTGACAGTGAGTAAACCTGACAACTTTCAAAATGAGACGAGACTTTTTCCAATAAAAACATGTTCTAGCTAACAGCTGCTTGAAACACATCTTATTGATTTTATGGTCATATTCTTACTCATATCAATAGAGATGTAAGGTGTGAAAAGGACAGCTTTAGTGTTGTCTGAGGGCATTGTCTTACCTTTATGCTATCACTTTCCGCCTGCTTCCAGGCCCTGTGCTGAGCTATTTGTGTGGTGGATGCCCAGAGATGAAAATTATATTGATCCTCTTATCTGACTCTCGGTAAGATGGCAATCAATGTGTATTTCCCAAAATGTCAGACTGTTTATTTTGAAGCTACGCTAGGCCATGTCTCACTTTAGCAGACCTAAATGACAGCAGGAGATAGCAGCTGGTGTTTTAAAGTGTTTTGATAGATTTTATTAGCCAGAACTGTGAGGTTATTACATGCCCTCCTCTCACATTGTGTCCAGTGCCAATACCCAGCTGCACAGTTTATTATTCATAAGCAGGGTGAATCTGTGAAATACTAGGTAGGGGGTTAGGACACTTTTCTCTGCTGCAAGACCACTTTGAGATGGGTTGTGTCTAATAAAAGAAACAACTTTCTGAGCAACGTAAGCATCCTGTTGTTGTCTTCTGTCCACCTGATGAATGTATCAGTCTCTTTGTCTTGAATGATGCCAACCTTCTTGCACCAAATATTTTGCCCCTTTAAAGCTTATAGCATACACTCACACCAATATTAGGGTTTGACCTATATTGTTTTTTTAGGATCAAACCTGATACCAATTATTAGTAATTAATGTGGCTGATGGCCGACATATGGAACCAATATGCATTTACAATAAAACTGAAAATGTGTCTGTCAATATTTAGAATTTGGATATCACAAACTCCAACACTAAACATTGTTTAAATGCCTTAAGCAAATATTTAATCAAAACTGAGACCTTCGACATTTTATACATCAAGTTCCCAGCAACTTTTTTTTTTATTTAGTCAAATGAAAACTAAAATGAAAAATGACTATTTAGTCATTTTTCATTCCAGACTTTTATTTAAAAGTATCTGTCTGAGGTTTTACAAAGTAAAAGTTCCTCCCATGCTGACACTTTCTT
>NW_024628824.1:0-3080 GCF_008729295.1 Plectropomus leopardus | reverse complement strand
GCCTGTGCCTTTGTCATGTTCTCTGTGTCTAATTATTTTCATTTAAAAAAAACCCAAAAGAAATATTTGGATATTATTTCCAGTGGTAAAAGACAAAGATGGAAAACTCAAGCTCAGAGTTTGCTTCATCATGACTATGGGGGTATCGTTTGTACAGACTTTTAAAAATGTATTTGATTTGGTTACTTCCTCCCTCTGACTGCATACAGTTACAGGGATATTACATGAATTTTGAGACTAACTGTATTTTCCAGTGAATGTAATCCATGTAGCAATTCATGTAACTGGTAAAGAAAATGAGTTCTATATGACCATATTTTGTAAGTGGTGTTTGTTTTTTACTTGTATGATGTCAGTGGCTGTGAAATGAATCCTCTCTCTCTCTCTCAGGTTACTATGGGAGAGGCTGCACTGATGCCTGCCATCTGAATCCATGTGAAAACGAGGCTCAGTGCCACAGGAAGCCCAGCTCTTCCCATGGATACATCTGTGACTGTGGAGACAACCACTATGGGCAGTACTGCCAACACAGGTACATTCACACACACACACACACACACACACACACCCACACACACACACACACACACACACAGTGACTCATCATTGAACTCTGGTTTACCTGTGAGATGCCAACATGCTCAAAATGCTGCCTGTAGCCCAGTTAAGCTCTGTTTCTGTGTGTGTGTGTGTGTGTGTGTGTGTGTGTGTGTGTGTGGGTGGTGTTTTGGTAGCATTAGTCCTGCCTTGTTGTCCCACATCTCCAGCCTTGCATGTAATCCACTGTGGAATGAGTGTAGATTTAACTTAATAACACACACACACCGAGGTTATCTGTGTGTGCGTACACTGTGTGAACCAAACGTGACCCTGACCTCACCCCATGATCCTCTCCTTCCTGCCTGTGAAATCCACACAGCTTTAACTTTATCTCATGATCTTCTGTGCGTTCTGTGTGTGTGTGTATGTGTGTATCTCGTCTTTGATCAAGTCGGTGTGTGTTTCTCAGAAAGACACACATTGTCGGCTGCTGATGAAATATATGTCTGCTCTCTGTCTTAATTTCCCCTGATGTGCCACCCTCTCTCTCTCTCTCTCTCTCTCTCTCTCTCTCTCTCTCTCTCTCTCTTTTCATCCCCGCTGCTGTAATTTTTCTTCTTTTATCTTGAATGAAAGAACCAAATTTAAGTTCGATGAATCAACTTCCTACTAACTCATGTTTAAATCATACTAAATCATATTAATCAACAGAAAGTTGAAAATATTAATAAGGGTTGGCCGATATGCCAATATGTAGCATGCAACTCTAGAAATTTGTTCACTAGCAGTGATTTGGTAATACCATTTTTACCGTCGGAGCTATTCAGGACAGGCAGTGTATTAGATAGTAGCTGCGTTGTAGTACTCAAAACAACAACAATACTAGTATGTACAAAATCAGGGCTGGACACTTGCATGTTCTCATGATTCTTGTGTGATCTTGTGATTCTTCAACCAGTTGCCTCCCCCTGTAGCATGAACTGGGCAGACATCGAAGAGGTGACTGAAGTTGTAAATACAGACACCTTGCACACTTGAAATTATTTTTCTTAAGGAACCTTAGAGCTTCTTTCTTTGAGAGAAATTCATTTTTACTCCCTTTACAGTGCGCTTTGAAGACATTGTCTTTTGCTCTGATGATTTTGTTATTGTAATTAACTCAGTAATTAATCAAAATAATCAAAAGACATATTTAACATTTCAAAAGTAATCATTAGCTGCAGCCCATGTTCAGGTAACTAGGTCCTTAAAAATGAGTGAAATGAGAACTGTTTGAACTAATCTCTAAATTTAGAAAGACTATCAGAGCACAGCCAGCGCAGCATCATGATTTGACCCAGCCTCTGTTTCTATGCTCCTCCTTCCCCAGTTATAATTGGACAAACGTCTCTGGATGTGTTTGTCCTGCCGTTTGAGCCCTTTCAGCAGCCAAAAATACACAGCAGGGAGAGACGCTTCATTTGGAAAAGAGATTCTGTGTGGAAATGCAACAAAGATCTCTGGAGAAATGGAGTCAATCCTAATATTCTTTTAAGATCGCTGCTATCTGAAATTACCTCTCCTAAACGCCCCATAAGGAGCAATAAAGACACACACAGAAGAATCTGCATTGACTGTGAAAAGCGTTTGTCTCCTCAGTGATCCATTAGACACTGAGAACAGAAGCAGTGCACATTAAACGAGATGTGAGCGAAGAGAATGAAAGAGCCGAGTGACGTGAACCATGAACCAGAGTGACACAGTTTGAGGTGTGTTTGAAGTTCAGCAGCTTTAGAGAACGCTGGTCTTTAAATGAAAAGCTAAAGGTGTTTTTGCTTAAATGTCATTCAACATGTTTTGTTTAATAATGGTTACTATCTGCGATTCAGCTTATGCTGAAGTGTTTGCTGTTCTTTTAAGTTGTGTCATTTCTCCCAGATATCCTTTCTCTCTAGTTTCTCCTGCACTTTTCACTATCAATATTTTCTCTGTTTGATCCCTGTCTTTGCTTTTTCCGTCTCTCCCTCTCTCTCTCTGACTGTGTCCGTCTTTCATCTCTTTGTTTCGACTCATTAGCTTGTCATTAGTTAGTCAGAGGGAAAGATTGTTCCTTTGAAGATCAAGAAAGTTTTTGACACACTGTTACTTTCTTTTTCCACACTGATTCTACCTACTTCTGTTTAACTGTTTATGTATATTTGTGTGTGTGTTTGTGTGTGTGTGTGTGTGTGTGTGTGTGTGTGTGTGTGTGTGTGTGTGTGTGTGTGTGTGTGTGTGTGTGTGTGTGTAGGATTGATCACCAGTGTCCACGGGGTTGGTGGGGATCTCCAACCTGTGGACCATGTCACTGTGACATCAATAAAGGCTTTGATCCGGACTGCAACAAGACCAGTGGACACTGTCACTGCAAGGTAACCAGGAAACACACATACACACACACACACGGCAACTTGAGAAGAATGCTGAATTGGCAAGAATGCTAATTTTGCTAACTCCTCTTTATCACATGTTTTGTTGTGATTTGTGATTTTGCAGCACCAGAACTCAAACGTGTGAGAGGC
>NW_024628823.1:0-1316 GCF_008729295.1 Plectropomus leopardus | reverse complement strand
TTCAAAGATTTTCATGACTGTAAAAAACCCTGCGACGTTGCCTTGGAAAACCAGAACAAAACAGACGCCCGCCCAATAAAAAGAGATAGTGAGGCGTCTTTTGATGATGCGCTCAATCACCACTAAAGTATCTGGCAAACTGCACTAATTTCCTGTCTTCTTGTTGGAGTCCCGACAGTCACATCAAACAGAGATCAACGTGATTTAGGGAGCATGAATACGAGCCGGCACAAATCTCTGCTGTTTGTATAGAGCGCAGAGCGTGAGACACTGCTGCGCTGTGAGGAAAAGAAACGCTTCCAGCAGAGTGAGAAGAAACAGAAGGTTCACGTTATGCTACAGTTTCAGCCCCTATACATGCTTCAGCTCAAATGACAAAACACTCACAGGAGACCGCGACGTGAAAATGATTCTGTGGGCTGCTACAGCGGGAGGAGGGGGGGGGGTCTGTGGCTTTGTGCCATGATATGCTTGACACACTTCAAAAGCTGTTGAGCTGTGTTTCACAGGTGATGCGGGGTCGAGGTGGGCCGTGTTGTCGGAGCAGAAACTACAGCAGCCCCATGCTGGAGACAAACCTGACATGAGACAGGATGAAATAATCACACTGTGAGGACAGAGAGACAGACAGAGACAGAGAGACTGAGAGACTGAGAGAGAGAGAGACAGAGAGAGAGGGACAGAGAGAGAGAGAGACAGAGGGACAGAGAGAGAGAGNGAAAAAAGCAAGGAAAATAGAAAACACATTTGATTCTCATATATTTGACAGTCCTTGAACACATCATGTTTTATTATACAGATTTCCATAACTTTTCAGGGTATATTAGGTTTTCCAGAATGTTTCCAGGCCTGGAAATTTTGATTTCCAAATTCAAAGATTTTCATGACTGTAAAAAACCCTGCGACGTTGCCTTGGAAAACCAGAACAAAACAGACGCCCGCCCAATAAAAAGAGATAGTGAGGCGTCTTTTGATGATGCGCTCAATCACCACTAAAGTATCTGGCAAACTGCACTAATTTCCTGTCTTCTTGTTGGAGTCCCGACAGTCACATCAAACAGAGATCAACGTGATTTAGGGAGCATGAATACGAGCCGGCACAAATCTCTGCTGTTTGTATAGAGCGCAGAGCGTGAGACACTGCTGCGCTGTGAGGAAAAGAAACGCTTCCAGCAGAGTGAGAAGAAACAGAAGGTTCACGTTATGCTACAGTTTCAGCCCCTATACATGCTTCAGCTCAAATGACAAAACACTCACAGGAGACCGCGACGTGAAAATGATTCTGTGGGCTGCTACAGCGGGAGGAGGGGGGGGGG
>NW_024628822.1:0-2416 GCF_008729295.1 Plectropomus leopardus | reverse complement strand
GCATGTGCACATGTGTTTGTATTCGTCAGTGTGTTGGTGTATAGCTGTTGTGTATGAGTGTGGACCTTTACATGTGCCTGTGTATGTGTGTGTGTGTGTGTGTCTGTGTGTGTGTGTAACTGTGCGTGATCCATGTAAGCTGTTTTCCCTGGCTATAATGGGCCAAGCTGGCAACCTGCTGGCAGCCTGACGTTTGACAGAAAACAATGCATATTCATCTCTCTCCCTCCCTCAAACACACACAAACCGAGCGGCTCCCTGCGGTGCGGCTGCCACCGAGCCGTATGGACAATTAGTCAAGGCCACAGCCTTCACCTTTAAAGTCTTCTTTCTTTTTCTCTGCCCTCCTTACAAACTTTTACTCTTTCTGTCTGTTTTATTTACTTTGAATTTCTTAAGAATCTGGTTCTGTCTCTTTTTTTTCTTTTTAACTTTCTACATTACTTTAATCCTTCCTCGAGAATATTTCTTTTCCAATTACCCCATTTCTTCTCTCCAAATGTCAACATGTAATATTATTATTGTTCTGTGTTTCTCCTCCACTTTGATTTTCACCTTCCTCGCCGTGTCCTGTTGTCTCCCGACATCCTCTTTCAGTCTTCACCGTTTTGTTGTTCCCTTTGTTAAACTCTATTGGAACAAGATTAGTTTTTCGGACAATAATAAAGTAATTGCTTGATGTCCTCCGTCATTATTTCCCTTTTACATGTCTTGGGCGCTTCACAGACAGTTTGAAAAAAGCTGATTCTGGTACAGAGTCAAAGAGTGGTGAGATGGCAGATTTGGTATTTACAGACATGCTTCAGTAGTGATTACTTTAGCTCCTCTCTGTAAAACTGTTGGATTCGTTTCTGAACAGATTATCGCTGCCCTCCTCCTGTTCTTTGCTTCCCATGTATTTCATCCACCTTCACAACCACACACCCAAACATTAAAATGACTTAGGTAGCAAGTCCTTTGCTTCTTCAAAAACTATAAACTCAATACTACCAGGGGCTGTGAGAATAACCGGGCGTCCATCCAATCGCTTTTATGCAAACGATGATGTATGACATCGCCATAAAGTTTCCGAGGTACTGCAAGAGAAGTTTTAGTGCTTGCTTGGGGTGAAAACAAAGTTGCTGCTGATGGAAATTATTAGCTTTACACACACAGTCGGCACCATCAGCCAGACAAATTATTCATTTTCATTGCACCTAAACTGAGGAGTCAGTTTGAATGTTGTTACATGCATCTGTAAATTATCCGGTTGGCTCTCTGGTGATGATAATGCACAAAGTCTTTTTTTTTTTTTTTTAGGGTTTTACTTACTTATTTATATTACTTATTATTATTATTGTGGTTATTATTATTATAGTTGTTAATATTATAATTGTTGATGCATTGTTTCCTGTTTGACCGTGCTTCCAAAGTTTTGGCCATTGTTTGTTTTGGTTGTAATAACACTGCAAGGTAACATTTTATTTTTACACCCCCATTGTTTCATTTAGAAACACTATAAAACTATATAAACTATATAAACAAGGCAAACAAATGGTTTAAGTACACAGAAATGTGTATAGAAATCTATTTATCAATACCCTAATAACTATAGTAACTCTACCATAAAGGGAGGTTGCTAAATTAACCCACCTTATAAACAAACACAGTTGTAATATTATATAATATGTCAATGTTGTGTTTGCAGCTGGCCAAAATAATTTCTCCCAGCTCAACATTACGTACAGTTTATAGGAACTGTCATGCATGTGTGTGTGTGTGTGTGTGTGTGTGTGTGTTACAGCTTATGAGAGGAACAGAATGTATAATATTCAAAGTATATATCAATATAGTAGTATGGTTGAAACATGCACTGGCAAGTGTCAGAACCACAGCTATTTCCTACATGATGTGGATGTCAGTCTTTAGACAGCATACAAGACTTTATCTTTATACCTTATATTTCATATTTTCAGCCAGTAGCAATTGACCTTATCTATCTAGATGGAGTCCATCTCATGCAAAGAGCTTCTGTTGTTTCCAGAATAGATGGAAGTTATCCACAACAGGAATTCCCATTTCCTTTTGCCGGTGGGCCTATGGGGGAATTTTTTTTAAAGATGTCCTGGTGTCACCAGTCAATAAAAAATAGATAACTGATTTCTGGGCCAAGACTTGCTCCTCTGTGTTCCGCCCATTGGTTTAAGTCCGATAAGCAACTTAAGATGCGAGAATGGAGTTGAGAGACGACGCCTGTGTCTGGATTGTGAATTGTTCTATAAGAAGTTTGCTAATAATTAAAAGCTAATTGTCAGACAACATCCAATAGGTTCTAAGGAACATCTTTCGGCTAATGCCTCTATTTCTCTCTACATGGACTCATTTCCCCCATCAAACCAAAGCCTGTTTAAAGGTGATTGGGCAATACTACTCAGAC
>NW_024628821.1:0-2988 GCF_008729295.1 Plectropomus leopardus | reverse complement strand
TGTGTGTGTGTGTGTGTGTGTGTGTGTGTGTGTGTGTGTCATGAAGTATTAAATCCAACAGTACAGTTCTGCTTAATCTGCGTCCGTCGCTGCAAATCTGCAAACACACAAAAGCTCTCCGAGACAGAAATCTACCTGAGGGGGACAGAGAAGGACGCAAGGAAGGACCGAACGAAAGGACAGGAAGAGAAGAGAGAAGAAGAAGAGAGAAGGAAAGGAAAGGAGGAAAGGAGAGGAGGACAGGAGAGAAGGAGGGAGGGTAGAGGAGGAGTGCTGCGTCCTCTTTCCTCTGAATGAACAGCAGCTCTTTGAGGGAGGAGAGAGAGGACGAGAGGGGGAATTAGGATTCAACGGCGGTGGCCGAGCGAGCGAGCACTGACTTAGATAAATCACCTGCATGCACAAAATACACACACACTCCCAATACACACACATTACTGAAGCAGTGCTGACACCAGAACACACACACACACACACACACACACACACACACACACACACACACACACACACACACACAGGATGTAGCAGTAAAAGTGAGGAGCAGCTGAAGCCAAACTGTGTCTGTCCACACGGGAAAAGTCATTAAACCCAAAAACCTGCAGCAGCTCATCTGACAGGCTGACATACTGTGTGTGTGTGTGTGTGTGTGTGTGTGTGTGTGTGTGTGTGTGTGTGTGTGTGTGTGTGTCCAGTAGAGCCACACCTCTCTGTCTCTTACTGTGAAAGGTCAGCAGTTTGTTTGAATTTGAAAGTGTTTCGGTGACGCCGCAGCAGATCTTCACTTGCTGATTTAAAGTGAAAATATTCAGAAAATGACTGAAAATCTACCGACGCCTCAACCGATTAATCGGTGGATTGTTATCGTTATCTGGGCACAGCTAACTGAGTCTCTATCTGGAGGAGAAAATATAACATTTAAAAACTAAACTGATATATAGAAATATAAATAAAGTGTTAACAGCTATCAGTGTCTTGTTAAAACGCTCTCAGCATTAACAGTCAGCTCGTCTTCTCTGCAGCTTCATGTTGTTCCACTTTATCACCTCAAAGATCATCAACACAAACAAGTCAGAGGAACGACTTCCCAAATCGATACTACGACCTTCAGACGTCACATCAGTAAATAAATCTGACCGTCAATGTCTTCTGTGATTATGTATCCCTTTTCAGATTAAAAATGAGTTGAAACATGTTTAACTTTGGGTAAACTGCTGCGCTCGTCACTGTCATCAGCCGTCCAATCAACAACAACAACAACAACAGCAACAACAACAACAACAACAGCTGTCCTTTTTCAGACGGTAAAAGAAGCGCTTTAGTGGACATACGGCACGACACAAGTAACACCAGCGACTCTCCGACCACTGACAGCTGAACAACAGAATATCAATAACTGACCAGAAGTTTAGAGCCGCAGTTTAAACATTAAAACCTCTAAACGAGTTTCAATAGAAAAAATAAAAATACAAGAATGAACATGAAAATGAGCAGATCAGTAAATCCTCTGTGTTAAAGTGTTAATTCATGTATAATTTTGTTCATGTTTATTATCTCCCTCAAGAATACGCCACTGAAAATAGTCCCAACAAGCCACCATTTCCTCCTGTTCAAATATCTCCTTCAGAAGGCTTTGTTTTGTCCAAAAAAGCAAAATATTCAGTTTACAGCAGTAGAAATCCGTTAAAAGCAGCAATTGTTTGTAATTTTGTTATACTCTCAAAAAAATATTTAATGGCATCATCAGTTAATGAACTAAAGACATCTAATGTTTGTAGAAATCTCTTTTTCCTTATAGTGGGACGTGTCTACTTCCTGAAAAGAGCCCTTTTTTTTGCTATTTCGCCACCTTTACATTAGTTTACCAAAAACACAGGAAGTGATGTCACATTTCCTGTGCAATGACACACACACAGAGGAAGGAACGGAACAACAATGGATGAGCTAAAAGAGGAAAAAACAAACGCTGCCTGTCCTCCTGCAGGAGAACCCTTCAACTGT
Source organism: Plectropomus leopardus (assembly GCF_008729295.1). Lineage (NCBI taxonomy): Eukaryota > Metazoa > Chordata > Actinopteri > Perciformes > Serranidae > Plectropomus > Plectropomus leopardus. The sequence goes on along the minus strand of NW_024628821.1, from coordinate 987 downwards.
GTGTGTGTGTGTGTGTGTGTGTGTGTGTGTGTGTGTGTGTGTGTATGTGTGTGTATGTGTGCTTTAGGAACACCCTGACTGATTCAGAATCAGATTTGGTGACAAAAGAAGGTTTTTACACAAACATATTAACCACTTTTACACAGAGATATAGAGTCAATATACAGTTAATATAGAGTCGATATAGAGTCGATGTACAGCCGCAACAAAGCGCCCGCCTTTTAGCGTGACATGTAACATACGTGTCAGCAGGTCTTTCTAAACAATACCAAAGGTGTAACAAGTCAATCCCAGTTATTGATCGTCTGTGTAATGCGGCGCCTGATCTCGCCTTCTGCTCGGAGGCTGCAAAGCTCCTGAATCTCACAGTTTTTTCCAGTTTGTGCACATTTACGGCCGTCGTTCTTCTTTGAGTTAGCTGCTAACAGCTGCTTTTTAAATCTCCTGCTCATAAACACGCCATCGAAACGTCACCCTCTTGTGCCGCCCATGGACCCGTTTTTCCGGCTTTACGTCGATTGCAGCGGCCGAACTTTAGCAAATCCCGTCTCATTAATACCAACTGAAACAACTGCAGCCGAGCAGCACGTGTTGCTCCGATATATTATATTTATATTCTCCTGATAAAGTGTAGCTTATCATTTATAACTTGCAGCAACATTATTGTGGAGATTCAGAGAAGAGAAGGAAACTTCACAGAAACCGTGATACGGAGGTCAATAGAGTGGTGAAGTAACGGGTCCTAAAACGTCCAAAAATAAAAAGTTTCAAAAGAAATGACCCGATAAAAAAGTGCCTAAAAATAACAATAATTCCATACATTTTTTTCACTTAAATGATTAGTTTCATTTGGAAATCATTTTGTCAAGTTCCTCATTAAAAAGTGATGCCAATCCAGATTTCAAAGGGTTAACAAATCACCATGACACTACTGAACCTGTCAGTTAACACACACACACACACACACACACACACACACACACACAC
>NW_024628820.1:0-2893 GCF_008729295.1 Plectropomus leopardus | reverse complement strand
TGGTGAAAATATAACTTAACATTGCAGCTGTTCAAAAGACACGGGTTGTACACAAACACTTAACTTATGATAATGCGGATTATTTATGAATTTTTGTGCGAACATTTTTTACAGGAAAACATACAAACAGAGCCTGAGAATACCCCCACACCCAAATTACACTTCACTGTTGCAGCTCAACAATATTCTCACCCACAAACTGATCAGGAAATAGAAAAAAATATGTGAAAAGTTTTTTCTTTCCTTCAACTGAACTGATGTGCAATAAGTTTCTTAAAATAAGTGAAAAACATCTCCATCACAGGAGCAACAGCAGCTCACCAGAGCAGCTCCAGGATGACCGTTTGGTTCCTTTAATTGTAATTGTGTGAAATAAAAGTTTCCGTTTCTCACCTCGTCAGTCTGAGACACCTGTCCGTCCGTCAGGGGCTCCAGCTCAGCGGTGGGCGGAGCAGACAGGATGCTGCACAGGAAACCAAAAAGCCCACAACATGCTGCGTTTGAGACACAGTTTTTAAAACAAAGGGCATCGTGCAGCAACGTGCTTTTAAATTTCATCTGACTTTTCTGGTAAGAGAAAATATAAGAGAAGTCCAGATGCACCAAATGCTCTGAGCCACCACTTGAGCTTAAGTCACCTGTTAGCACAGGTAACGCCCCCTAAACACCATATAAGGGCAGGTTTTATAAACAAAAAAAAGCAGCAATTCCTCATCCATACAGTATGTATGAGAGCTGGAAGCATGAAATGTTTTGTTTTGGGGTTTTTTGGATGAAAAATGACTCAGCAGCCAATGAATTAATTGTTTCGGCTGATTTCATATTTTTGGTTTGTGTGAATTAAGAATCTTAATTTGTAAAGTAGTTAACTAATAACATTAGTAGAGTAAACAGTGCAATATTTCGGGGCGTCTGGTGGCTCAGTGGATAGAGCAGCACCCCATGTGCAGAGGCTGTGTCCTCGCCGCAGCGGCCGCGGGTTCAAGTCCGGCCTCGGCCCTCTGCTGCATGTCTCCCCCTCTCTCTCCTCCCCGTTCACACTCACACTGTCCTATCAAGCAAACGCAATAAAAGCCCCCAAAAATAATCTTTTTTTAAAAAAAGGTGCAATATTTTCCTCTGAGGTAGAAGTGGAAAATGGCATGAGATTAAGATAATAAAGTAACCTCAGATTTGTACTTAAGTACAGTATTTGAGTAAATGTACTTAATTACAGTCCAGCTCTGGTCAGAGCAAATGAAATTACAGTAACAACAGACCGAGGACAGTAGTATCCCTTCACCCCTGAGATTTAATTATCCAGTCATTATAATTCCCCTAAAACCCTAAACCTCTAAATGTGATTAAATGACATTAATGCATTTTTAAAATGTTCCTCAAACATAAAACTGTTGTTTGCTTGTGTTGGAAAAGAATTTGTAACTTGTGAAAACAAAATGTTTTTTCTCTGATCTTGGTACGAGAGCTCGGGACCACGAAAATAAGAAAACACTGGCGAATCCTAAAAACCAACGAGTACTAACAAGATAAGAAAAAAATCACAGATGTGAGCAAAAATAAGAGAAAATTTGTTCGTACATAGTTTCTTGCATGAGGACCGATGACACGAAACGTTGTTTATGTATTTTCATACACTGATGCATTAAATGTTTTAATGTGCTGCAGCTTGTACTTGCACACACGTATTATTGTATAATTATTGTAGTATTACTGTCATTTATTCAGAGGTAAAATCAAACAAACGGTGGTGCAGCTGCTCTTGAATCATTTCTCTCTCCCTCTGACAGCTTCTGTGTTTAGTAAAGAGGATAAAATACGGGAACTGGTTTCTTTTTCAGACCTTTTCTCGTTGTCTGTGTTGACAAAACCAAAAGTTGGAGCTGTGAGCTGAACATACCCTCTGAGAGCGGTGAGCTGGAACTGCTCCACGCAGTAAAGCAGGAAGCTCTTCAGGTCCGTCTTGCTGATGCCTCCTATCGGGTTGATGTCGGCGCTGGAGCAGTCGTACTTTGTAAAATAGCCCGTGAGACTGAGCAGGAGAGGAGAAAATTAGGCTGCCGTTATTGTCCAAAATGAAAAAAACAGCATTTATCTTTTGGTAGTTGTGCTGCTTTGGTTATACTCATAATATTTTGCGATTGATAACTGTTGATAACTTTCTCTGTGTTCATGCATATATGGCGTACGTTATGGCCAGATTGTGTATTTGAGTGTAATCAGTGACTTTGCAGCTCAGCTCCTAGAATAAGTCTAAAATACACTGTGGAAACTAAACTGTTACATTCAGACTGTTCAGGTCAAAAATGCTCCACTGAAACTCATTCAAACTGCAGTTTTTGATCCCACAGCCATCAGAGCAGAAAAACAGGACTTGTGTTATTTCTGGGCTTTTGACTCTGAATTTGTCATTTTGACTATTTTCCACCTGATGAAATCATTTTACCATATTTGGAATATGGAGAAAATACATGTTATTTCCACTTGCAAACAATGTTGCTGCAAATCATTGACATATCTCAGACTGTGATTATGATCTTTAGGATGGAAACGCTGGACGCAGCGTATTACACCCCAAATTTTGAAAAAGGAAAAACGAACTTCATGAATAGAATCAGAAAGCTGGGACGTGTCTTCATGGTACTTTAGTCAGTTTACAAACAAGGAGGTGAAAAAAATAATAAATAAAATAAAATAAAATAAATGAAGAACGTACAGTTTTTCTAGGTACATATCTGTACTTATATTTACTTAATTGGTCTTATTTGGCTTCTTTTTTTAAAACTTTGATTCCCTTTTGCAGTATTTCCTGATGCATCTGTGATTTATTTTGAGCTATACAGGAATTATCTGTTTGGACATTTTCATAACTCAATAAAAAGTGAATTTCCAATAA
>NW_024628819.1:0-2990 GCF_008729295.1 Plectropomus leopardus | reverse complement strand
GTATAGTATAAAATAGTTTGTTGAAATATTTCATTGAAAATGTAATTGAAAACAGTCATAGTGTGGTATGTTGAAAAATGGCATAAAAAAATACATTGTACAGTATGCCATACACATTTAATCAAAAGTGGTCATAGTATAGTATGACTAAAAATGTTATCAAAAAGTCATTTACAGTATGTCAAAAATGTCATCAAAAAAAGTCTATTATAGTATGTCAAAATTTAATTACAAAATTATAGTACAGATTGTCGAAGAAATGTAAGCACAAAAAGTCATTGTATGTTATGTCAAAAGATTTCATCCAAAAAAGTCAAAGTGTAGTATTTTGAAAAAGTAATCAGAAATGATCATAGTATAGTGTGGCAAAACATTTCATTCAAAATGGTCATAGTATAATACATCAAAAAATTAAAAGAGTCACAGTATGCTATGTAGAAAAATGTTATTAAAAAATTTAATGAGTAATGTCATTAATGTGTAATCAAGAAAATAATGGTCATAGCTTAGTATGTCAAAGATTTCATAAAAGTCATCGTACAGTAGGAAAAATTTAATTAAAAAAGTTCATCAAAACTGGACATAGTATCGTATAAAATTGAATTAATAAAAGTTGTATAGTATGTCGAAAAATTCAGGAACAAAAGTCATAGTATAGAATGTTGAAGTCTCATCAAATAAAGTCATAATTTAGTATGTCAGTAAATCTCATCAAAAGTTTACATGTAGGATGTTGAAAAATGTCATTAAAAAATCATAGTATAGCACGTTGAAAGCTTTCATCAAAAAAAGTCGTAGTATGACGAGGATGACGAACGATTTCATCACAAAAGGTCATAGTACTGTACGTCAAAATAATCATAGTATTGTATGTTGAAAAATGTCAGGAAAAAGTAGCACAGAATATGAAAAAATATGAAATAAAAAATGCCATTGTATATTATGTTGTCAAAAACAGTTACAGTAAATTGTGTTTTAAGATTTTGTCTTTAAAAAGTCAGTAAATCATGTCAACATTTTCAGTAGAAAAAGTCAGTATTTTGAAAAATGGTAGTTTGTCGAAAAAGTGTCGTCAAAAATGTTATAAAAATGTCATATTTTGGTATGTTACGCTGTTGGATTATTAGTAACATGCATTCGCCTCACAGACAGCAGCAGTACACCCAAACCAAAGGTGACGAAATCCCAGCCTCGTACTCCTGCCTCAGAAGCACCCAGTGCCAAGAAGGTAAATACTTCACAGACACAGTGTGTTCACATAAGAGATACATCGTTACAGAAATCCTGTCAAAGTGTTTGAATGAGTAACCTTGAGCTACAGGTGTTTCCTACCAGATGAAGAAGACTGAAAGTGGTCACAGCAATGGACAAACAAAGATAAAGCCAACGTCTCAACTAATGGAGCCGAGGAATGACAAGGTTGGTCAACAACAGGTTTCTCTTCATTGAACTGTAAACAAAGACTAGTGGTGATCCAGCTATTGCATATTAAAACTCAGATTGGCAAATGAAACCATTGTGCTTTATGGGACAAGGAAAGGGCTTTTTATCTTACGACAGTTTAAATGCATACATTTGTCTTACATCTTGGTTCATCAGGTTTTATCACTTTTGCTCACATGAATTTGGGGAAAGTTGGTACTTCCTCTGCTAACCTTTTTGTATGTTTCCTGCAGACACTTCTGGACATCTTCAGTGGGGTGAAGCTTTTCCTGCCTGTCTCAGTTCAGGACTTTGATAAACTAAGGCGGTACTTTGTCGCATACGACGGGGACCTTGTACCGGACTATGATGCCGCCTCAGCTACGCATACGCTGGCTGAGCCGGAAGAGGACAGTAAGGCCCAGAGAGTGTCACCCAGCTGGATCTGGGAATGTATCCGCAAGAGACGCGTCGTACCACCCTGTTAACAGAAAAACAAACAAAACACATTTTATACTCAGTGTTAACCGGTCCACAAACTAGTGCAAATCACTGTTAACTTAACTTTAAATACATGTTAAACTTGGTTTTTTCTTTATGGTTTGGACACAAAGCCAGAACAGACACTATTTTAAAACAGATTTGGAAAGATTTCTGTGTCCATCAGTGTAATTTAAAACTGCTCTTAGGTTATACTACTAGTGCACAATTTGTTTTTGCCATTTTCAGGTAATTGGAAGATTTTGAATGCTATCAATAGCATAGACAATTTACTGGTGAGGTTTTAATGAAATAAGGCCTCTTAAATGGGTGAAGAATTAGTTAAAGCAACTAAACATAACTACATTTAGTCATGAAATACATTTCACAAAGACATCATGTCAGTAAAATCCCTGCAGTAAGACATATTTGCAGCAGAATTGAAAGCTTTTATCTGCATTTGCATTCATTTACTGCCTTGAAAGGCATTAAATCCAAATTTGTGACATGAACTCAACCAAATTTGTGTACCATTGGGAATACAAAATAAGAAATAAAAATGATTCAGTAACATCATTCTGCTGTTTGTTTTCAATAAATTGTGTATAGAAAAGTCATATTAAAACATATAATATTTTATGCTGTTTTGAGGTGATTTAAGCGGTTTGTTGGACGTCATATTAAATTGTGCAAACAGCCGAAAACATCATAACAATGCATGTTGAGAAAATGACCGAAAAGGCAAGGCTATAGTAAGGCAAAAATGTCCAAATATGACATGTCCCAAAAACAGCTCAAAACACCTCAAAACTGCATACAATAGCCCACAGAGACACGCCATGGCAAAGAATTTTCGGGAAAAAGCCAAAAACACCACAATTCTGCATGTTAAAAATGTGACCGAAAAGGCAAGGCTATAGTAAGGCAAAAATGTCAAAATATGACATGTCCCAAAAACAGCTTCAAACACCTCAAAACTGCATAAAATAGCGTGCCGAAACACGCCATGGCAAAGAATTTTGGGGAAAAAGCCAAAAACATCATAAAAATGCATGATGAAAAAATGACCGAAAAGGCAAGGCTATAGT
>NW_024628818.1:0-1092 GCF_008729295.1 Plectropomus leopardus | reverse complement strand
ATTATTTATGTATTTTTCATATGTCTTTCTTTTTAAACTATATTTCTAGGTCATTTTCTACCTTTTTTCCCCCTAATTTCTTGCAGTTCGCAGGACATTTCTTTCCAAATTCCTTGCTGCCTTTTTAACCACGTTTTAAAGAAATATCAGAACATATTTCCTCGGCTGCAGCACGAGAAATGAATGTTGAATTGAATTATTTTAAGTGTAGAAATGCTAGATATTCACAAATACTTTCACAGGTAGAAGTTTTGGGGAATTTTCCATCATTGACGCTGGAGATCGACAGGAAACAATGGGGGGAGAGTTTTAACTCTTTTATGACTTGGAAATTTTAAACAGGCCTTTTCTGTCATCATGCATGAGTTAAAAAGACAATTTTTTTCTCAGCTTTATTTTATTATTCTCGTATGTTTACATAGTTTGTTCTATTGGTTTCTATTATCACGAAATAAATAACCAAATACCCCAAAATACAATTACATAACAATAAGTGTATTATTGTATTATTATTTTTAAACAGATTCCCATAATAATGTGTAACAAACTGCATGTCAGTATCAGAGAAATCCAAAAATAATGTTGTTGGAATAAAAAGGCTTATGGTGCAGTACTACTTTGGCTGATAATTGTTAAAGTCAATTAAATGTAGGATGGTTTGTCCAAAATTCAGTCTTAAATTTGGTTAAAATTTATTTACCAAAGGTGATAATTTATAGAAAAAAAGTAGGTGATACTTGTGGACACCGTGTGGGAACACGATGAAACCAGGAGGTGGCGCCGCCGCTGCTCTCCTCTCTGCAGCCTCCAGCTCGCCACATCTGAACCTCTGATGCACAAAGTCTGAGACCAAAGTCCACAAATCCTCATAAAGTCAGTATGATTTCCTAAAAATGACTTGGACGGATGATTAGATGTTTTTTTCTGCAAGAAAAAAAAAGATGACATTGACTCTTAAAACAACCTCAGCAAACTGATTTGATTTTTTTTCAACAAGAAAATGATCTGGAATAACGTTGAAGAAGGAAGGTAGAGGTTTTTAATAAAACAAAAACACACATTTGCTGAACTATTTTGAGGTCATTTTCTTGT
>NW_024628817.1:0-1350 GCF_008729295.1 Plectropomus leopardus | reverse complement strand
TAGAGAGAGAGAGAGATAGACAGAGTAATTTATTGAGTCCAAACAGTGAGTTTGCTGTGCGTTTGTCCCTCAGAGGGACGTCTCTGTGAGAAGGACGTGATCATTATGCAAAAGTCCGAACGTAAAACCTGAAATTACATCAGAGGAGCAAACTGGGGTTTCCTTCCCTGAACTTGTCCTCAGCGTCTCCTCCATCACTCACTGTTCTTCTTCTTCTTCTGTGGTGATGAACCAACATCCTCCGCAGCTCGGACTCGGTGTCCCCTGACTCACAGAGGTGTCTTTTCTTGCTTCAGTCTCACATTTACACGCTTGTGAAAGTCTCCTCTCCGACTCAGGTGCAAACATCCTTTACATTAAAGTCACACCATGAACTCTGCATCAGAGTCTGTGGAAAAATACAGTTTAGCTGCAAAATCTTGCACCAGGCTCAGTGGAAAACAAAATCTCAATTTTAGCTGGAAAATACTGTTACTACACCAGTGGGGGAAAGAGCACAAATTTAACTAAAACTACACAAGGCTCAATGGTAAATAAATACAAAAAAAAAAAAAAAATAGCTGCAAAACACAGATACTGTAACAGACACAATGGGGGAAAAATCACAATTTTAGCAAAGCACTAAATCACTACATCCAATTTTTGGCTGCAAAATAGTTACTACACCACATACTACTACTAATACTGCATCAGGCTCAATAGGAAAAATACAGAATTTTAGCTGTAAAATACTGTTACGACATCAAACCCAGTGGAAAAAAAATCCAACTTTTAACTGCAAAGCTAAAAAGCAATTATAATGATATCTATTGGATAATCTGTTGGATTATCTGTTGGATTATGACGCGGCCTGTCTTTGTGTTTCACTCTTTTTAAAGACGTCTTTTCCTTTTTTTTCTGGGATTTTTGCCATCATCATGACTTCCAGCCAGCAGCAACAGAAACACGGAGCTGAGTCCAGATCCTGAGGGGACGTTTGTGGGTTACAGAAATGTCTTTAATTAAAATTTGACATGTGAAGAGTGATGATGTGTTTCAGGAGAAATCTGCCTCTGGAGAAAAAGACTCGGTCTGATCAGCGTCTGTCTGTCTTCGTGTTCAGTGGACGTCTCTGCTAACAGGGAGGGGACGAGAGATCTGCTTCCTCTATTGTTGCTAAAACACATCAGCGAGTCTCACTGTGAAAATATTAATTATTTTAAATGTGACATGAGCCTTTTTATTCTCTCCCTTTTTCCCTTCCACATATTGTGTATATTTTTGTTCTTATTTCAATTTATGTATATAATGTGATGTAATACACATATCTTTTTATATTCCTTAATCTTTACATGCTAGTTTGTACATCGT
>NW_024628816.1:0-1849 GCF_008729295.1 Plectropomus leopardus | reverse complement strand
AGAGGCAGAGCAGAAGCTGGACCGTTTTTAGATGCTGGCTCAAAAACAGCGAGACTGAGGACATTTTAAAGCAGTTATGTGAGGTAATTAAGTACATTTACGCAAGTACTGTAATCAATTACAATTTGAGACAATTTTAGTTTAATTTTCTGCTACTTTCTCTACATCAGAGGCAAATATTGGACATTTCACTCCATTACATTAGATAACTTTAGTTAGTTAGTAGTTACTTTTCACATTTAGATCGATAAAACATAATCTTATCTACAAATAAATGATGATGATGTATTATTACAGGTTAAGATAAAAAAAAACTCCTAAGCCGAATTTGACCCAAATATTTCTTGCAACATAAAACATGACTTTTTTGGAGATTTTGATGCAGCAGCTATTCAGGAAATCATCTCAATTCATAAAAATCCTTTTTCTGTCTTAGCATTTTTAAGACATTTGAACGACTGGCTTAAGGCAAGCCAAGAAAATAAAATTAAAAATTTGTTTTATATTTGAGGAATATTTAAAAATGCATTAATATCATTTAATCAAATTTAGTTGAGGTTTTAGAGAAATTAATTAATTAATTAATTAATTAAATTGACTGGATTATTACATTTCAGGGGTGAAGTGATACAACTATACTCAGTCTGTTTTTCCCAATTACTGTAATTTCACTTAGTTTGCATTCCTCTGATGTAATTAAGTATATTTACTCAAATACTGTACTTAAGTACAAATATGAGGTTACTGGATTATTTAAATCTAATGCCACACTGTACTTTTAGGCACTATTTCGCTTTTTTTCACACAAACCAAAAAAGTGCAGCTGTACAATTAGTTGATTAGTTAGAAAGTTAATTGGCAACTATTTCTTTCCTGTACGTACATTTACATACAAGAAAAAAATAATTAATGGTTCCAGATCTCATACATACTGTATGTATAAGGCATTGCTGCTTTTTCTTTTAACTAAATTTATTTAAAACTTTTTACATGTGTACGTTTCATACTTAAATGCGTCTTCCTGAAATCACATTAACTTAGTTTAATTTTATTTTACAAAATGTCACGTGGTGTCAGGTTTTTGGTAAGAGAACGTTTCTGCATGAGACACCTCGTGTTGGTCGAAGGGAAAATTTGACTTGACAGAAAAAGTCGTACCTGCAAATGTGTCCGGGACGTAATCTTTGACCTCGATGTAGACAAACACAGCCGGCAGAATCAGAGACTGGTGCTTCTCATTCCTCAAGCTGATGTAACGGTAACCTAAAGGAAAAGTGGGAGAGAGATGCAGGAGTTCACCAACATCAGTAATCTACGGACAAAATTACAGAGGAAAGAGAAGTAATTTGATTTGAAGTGGTGAATGACATTTTTCAGAGCAGCACGACGTCTCTGCGAAGTGTTTTACGGGTTTTTGCAAACAGTGGGAGGCAGGTGTCTCACAGGAGGTAGGTAGGACAGATTGGCAGCGTCTGAATACTGTGACAAACACATTAGTGGGTTTAGAGGCGACACTGGCATTAAAGGTGAGAGAAAATGGAGCGTGGACGTGCTAATCTTCAGTCGAGGAATAACATCAAAATGCTTGTCCTTTCTGATTCTTCTTGACATAAAACAGCCGCAATTTATCATAAACGGGACTCCATCAGCTTAAGGCAAAGACTTTGTAAGACTCTTTTAATGCCACATGGGATTAAGTTTCAAACCAATTTTCTAAAAACCAAAACTGAAGGACAATTCAACGTAGAAAGAAAAAAAAGTTTTCAGAGAGGAACACCTTTTTAAGAGGATCTTAGATTAAAAGACGATGAACATATTATAGTATCATAAAAGTATATATTTGGTTTAC
>NW_024628815.1:0-2571 GCF_008729295.1 Plectropomus leopardus | reverse complement strand
GACGCCTGGAGTGCTCTGCTTAGCCTGTTGCCCCATGACCGGCCTCCGATAAGCGGACGAAAATGGATGGATGGATGGATGGAAAATGCTCTAACACAGGGATGCTCAACCTGTGGCCTGTGGGCCAAAATCTGGCCCCTGATAGGGTGCTGGGTGCCCCCCCCCAAACATTTTTCACAATTCACACAATAAAAATGAAGTGACTGACACTGTGAATAGTTTTTGTACTTTTAGTATCCATATGGTGTCGAAGTGCACTAAACAGCATCAAAATAGAGCTTGTAGATCAAAAAAAGTGTCAGTGGAGGAAAAAAGGGGAAGTGGACTCAGTTTTTCCTGATATGCAAACGATTTCTGGATAAACAAAGATGAGGTACTGTCAGCCCTTTACATGAACATAACCAGCTCTTTGATCAGCTGCAGGTCAGCCGCCGCCGAGTCACGCCAAGGCTGCTAAGCTCCGCCTGCTGCCACAGACATGCATGTCTGTGTGTGTGTGTGTGTGTGCGCGCACGCACACACACACACACACACACACACACACACCGTTTCCTCGTGCTGCGTTCAGGTGCCCTCCACAAGCTATTGGACTCTTTGAAGCCTGAGCAAAATTAGCTACCTACCCTGCCTATTAGTTACTACCCTGCACACTTTTTTCTTTTACACAAATTGTTATGGTTTAAAAGAGTTGAAATTATGCTACAGAATTATTATAATTATTATAACCATTTAAGCACTTTTTGAAGGCTTTCTTGTTATTTATTATTTTTATTTTCCGGTGTTAAAAAATAAATAAATGAAGAATTTCTTGCTAATTTGGTAATTTATTATTTGGTTGCTCATTCCCCTTTTTTAAAGAAATGAAGTAAATTTGCTCAGGTTTCTAACAGTTGAAATTACATAATGATTATAATTTATAAGCACTTTTATTTCTTTTTTTACTCTTATTTTCTGGTAATTTTGTACTATTTTTAAAGAATTTTTGCTAATTTCCGGTAAGTTCTTCTTTGGTTTATAATTGCCTTTTAAAATGTTTTTTTTTTAAGAGATCAAGCCGATTTGCTCAGGTTTAAAGGGTTAAACTCAAGTGTAAGTTAAAGGCGTGCACATGTAACGTTTGTAAACGGTTTATTGTTGAACGCAGTTTTAATTACTGATTGAAAAAAAGCAGAAAATAATGTGTCGATCAAAGCTTTCTGGTGACTGCTAGATAATGCACTCATTAACTTACATCCTGGTTCGGTTTCCTTCGTTTGTTTGGTGGATTTTTAAGGTTTTACTCATATTCATTAACGGTGTTTAAAAACCCGGGTTGTTCTTGAACGCAGCTCACGTTCTCGTCAGCACACCGGAGGGCGCATGCGCACATCAGTCACTTCCTGACAGCTAACACAACACAAGCAGGGACTCACCTGAGCTCGTGCTTTTCCTCCACCTCTTAGAGGTTTTGGGGGATTTTCTGTGTCCGTGCTCACCTGCGGCTCGCTCCCGGGGCTCCTCGTGTCCCTCCATGCGCGCTCCCGTGTGCGTGTCGCTGTTCGTGTGGCTGCTGAGCGATGCGGCGGCGCGCGAGTTCACAGAGGAGGACATGGCTGCTGTCAGGTAACAGAGACACCGACGCACACCTGCGGGACACGAGACCGCAGGGACAGCACACCTGCGGGACACGAGACCGCAGTGACAGCACACCGAGGACACTCCTCTGCACATTAACCCTTTAACCGTTTAGCTGTGCTGAGTTCACGAGCGTCTAAAGCCCTGAAACCTAAAAAAAGGGTTTAATTTATTTTGAAAAAAGAAAAAAGGCAACGAGCAACTTTGAAAGAAATGTCCCACAACTGGCAAATAAATAAATAAAATAAGAATAAAAGTATAAGGTGATAAGAAAATCATCTGAAAATTAGCTGGGGCACAATTTCTTGCTAATTTTGGGGTAATTTCTTTGGTTGCAGTGTCTTCTTAAGAACTGACGCCGGTTTGCTCAGCTTTCAAAGGGTTAAACTGAAGTGTCAGGTAAAGGCTGCACATCTAAGGTTTATAAAGGGATTGTTGTTGAACGCAGCTTTAATTTCTGATTAAAAACCATTAAAAAAAGCAAAAAACAATGTCTTGATTTCAAGTGTCTAAACTTCTGAAATGTAAGAAAACAGGTTTGATTTATTTTGAAAAATGAGCAACTCATGAAAAAGGTGACACGAAAATGAGCTTGGAGGGTAATATATGACTTTATCAAAAAAAATGAGAAAAATGTCCAGAAAACTTACTTTATAAATCCAGTTAATATATATTAAGATTTATTCTGCAGAATGAAATGTGTGTGTGTGTTTTTTTTTAAAACTCGTTCTTAAGGTAATTTTAGTGGGGTTTTTTTTAATTAAAACTTTTCTCTTTTGTTGCATACTTTCAGGTAATGTTCTTGTAACTTTTTGTAAATTTCCTGCTAATGTTTTGGCCATTTCTTTTTGGGGGCAATGTGCAGCTTTACAAGAAATTACCCAAAATTATCTGTTAAGGAATTAGTAAAAAAAGAAAAGAAAAAAGGTTAAAAAAAAAACCCAAGGAAATGGCTTA
>NW_024628814.1:0-2616 GCF_008729295.1 Plectropomus leopardus | reverse complement strand
ATTATTTATTTATATAGATACTTTTTTATGTATTACTGGGTAATTGTGCCACTGCTCACTTTATTTTTATTTTTAATTTTTCACGTGTTACTATTGTCATTGTATTTCCTTGAAGGGTTAGGGTTAGGGTTAGGGTTAGGGTTAGAGAAAAGTCTAACCTGTAATCATCTGCTTGCTTTGTTTCAGAGGAAACCACAGCCATCCCGTTTGTCGGCCCCTGGTATGAAGAGTACGACTACGCTGACTGTACGCGCATCATTACGATAACGTCCCACCAATCACGAATTACTCTGCAGTTTTTGATCACGGCACTGTGACGAGTTGTTCTCTATATCTGATTCTGTCTTTGCAGTGGCGGCTAAGAAACAAGAGGAGGAGGAGGAGAGAGCCCGAAAAGAAAAGGCAGAAAAAGGTTTTTAATTGAATATTTTTCTGGACGTCATGCAGATTTGCTTAAAAAAGTCCCTGTTAAATGCAATATTTCCCTCTGCTTGTTTGATAGAAACTACAGTGCCAAATTTAGAGAAATTCCCCTGAGGCATTCTTGAGATAATGCGTTCAAGGCCAAGAGGATGTTTGTGCCAAATGTGAGGAGATTCCCTCACAGTGTTTTTGAGATATTACGTTCTTGACAATGAAATGGACAGGATTACGAACAAAAACCTAATCAGTTCATCCTTGAATTTAGGTGGACGTTTGTACCAAATTTGAAGAAATTCCCTGAAGGCATTGCTTAGATATCGCTTTCACAAGAAATGGACACAGGGTCAGAGGGACCTATGACCTTGACCTATGACCATCAAAATGTAATCAGTTCATCGATGAGTCCAAGTGAACGTTTCCCTCAAGGCCTACTTGAGCTATCACTTTCATAGAAAATTAGATGGACTCAAGGTCAGGGTAACTTTTGACCACAAAATGTGATCATTTCATTACTGAGTTCAAGCGGACATTTGTGCCAAAACTGAAGAAATTCCTTTGAGGCACTTCTGATACATCAAGGTCACGAGATCGAGACACATGAGAGGTCACAGTGACCTTTGACCACCAAAATATAATCAAAAGGAAATTCCTTCAATTCAAGCCGTTCTTGAAATCTCGCATTGAAAAGAACGAGACACATAGGGTCACAGTGACCTCGATTTCTAATCTAATCATTTCATCTTTCGGTTGAGGTGGACATTTGTGCCAAATTTGAGGAAATTCTCTCAAGGTGTTCTTGAGCTATTGTGTTTAAAGAAAATCAGAAAGACAAAGAACCACAGTAAGCTTAGATCACGAAAATGTAATCAGTTCATTGTTGAGTTCAGGTGGATGTTTGTGCCAAAATTGAAGAAATTCCCTTTTGTCACTTCTGATATATATCAAGGTCACAAAAGACACACAAGGGATCACAGTGACCTTGACCTTTGACCACAAAATTGTAAAGAGTTCACTGTTAAGTCTGAGTGGACGTTTGTGCCAAATTTGAGGAAATTGAGATATCATGTTAATGAGAATGAGATGAACACAGCATCACAGTGACCTTTGACTACCAAAATCAAATCATTTCATCCTGGAGTTAAGGTTGACGTTTGTGCCAAATTTGAGGAAATTCTTTCAAGGCGTTCTTGAGATGTGGCATTCATTAGAGGGAGTTTGGGATTTCTAACAGCTGCTTGGTCGAGGATTGTTATGTAAACCTCAGAGACCAGCTGTCTGATGTTATGATGATATCAAGAGTCCGGAGGGAGCTGACGGAAAGGATCACTTTGATAACTGCTAAAGTCTTACGCAACATTTCGGTATTTCCTGCAAAATCACATGAAAAGTTACAAAACTCTGGTTTAAAAATCCAGACTGTTTGCCAAAAACAACCCCGGGAGACCGAGCTGACCCATATTTTAGACGGGAAACACATCAGGAATATATAAGAGGGGATGTAGGTGCACTGTACAAGCACATATGGAAATATTTTGGGAGTCCGTGTTTTGACGCATGTTGTTTTCTCATTACGCCTCTGAAGCTGAGCGGCTGAGGAAGAAGTGGGAGGAGGAGGAAGAGGAGAGACTGAGGCAGATCTCAGTACCTGTCGAACCAAAAAGTAAGAAAAGAACTAAAGTTTCTTTATCACTATTTAGAAATTAAACACTGATGGGGGATATTTTAGTGTGGTTTTAGTACTTTTAATTACTAAAGGACCTGAATACTTCTTCCACCGCTGTTTATTCACTGATCCACTGAGTCTTTTGTCTTAAACATGTTTTACTGCGTCTCATTAAAAAGAAAAAAAATGCTTTGACAGCCTCATTAGCAGCTGCTCCCACGAGTGAAGCCAACAAATGTTTTGAACCAGAGGATTTCCTCCTGTTTGTGTTTTTCCCTCCCTCTCAGAGTGTCCTCCTCTGGGTTTGGAGTCTCACCGGGTGGAGGACGACCAGCTGCTGGCGTCCTCGCAGTCTCACCACGGCTTCGCGGCTCAGAGGGGACGACTCAACATGCAGGTAGAAAAAATAAACTAAGCAACAGTGGCATGAGTCTACTCTCAGAACAGCTATGAAATGCTATTTAAGTGCATATTAAAAAATGAATACATACATCTATGAAATAAAAAAAAATATTTTCAATCTAAACATA
>NW_024628813.1:0-1274 GCF_008729295.1 Plectropomus leopardus | reverse complement strand
GTGAACAATCACAAAAACAATTACAAACCATTTCTCAATGGCTAAAAAAAAAATAGTTTTACCTCATTTAACAAGTTTGTTTTAATCTCACTCCCTCCTGACTTCAGTCATTTGTTCACTTTCCTCACTTTTGTTTCTCTTCTCATGTGCAGAGCTGAACTGCCAGTCAGAGTGATTTAACTCACAGACAGGCCCCGATGATGATTCAAAATGATAGATTGTCCAAAAAAAGCTGACAAAGGCTGACTAGTACAAAAAGTGTGGAGCAAAATACGAAAACTAGGCCCAAAAATAGCCTTGGTGTGTCAGGGCCTTTACAAACAAACTCAGAAACTAAACTTTAAAACTAAATTACAAGTTGTGTTTCGTTTTAAATAGCAAAAGTTTACATTCAGTGTTTCTCACAAAACATTGTGTGTTTTCTTGAGGTCTTACAAATGGGTTGAGAGCATTTCCTCACACATTAAACATTTGAAAAACAGCTAGTGAATATTGGACTTACATTCATCAGGTGGACACAAACGCGCCTCCAAAGGAATGATCGTGTTGCTCTGCAACTGCTGGATGTCAAAATAAACAGTTTGCTAACATTTTAAATGTGATGGTCCCTCCATGTTGTTGTCATGTTTCAGCTGCCCTCACACAGCTCAATAAATCAGTTACTGTGGGTGTGTCATAATCTTCCTCACTGCCTTTGCTGGCGTATTGATACGCTTGTTTGCGCGTTACTGCCACCCATTGTCGATCAGCAGAACAGCATGAAACCAACACAGTGGCCAAGAAGCTCAATTGAGAATCAGCAATATTATTAAATTCTTTTTGGAATACTTTTGGATATATTTAAGTATTGAAACATTCCTTTATATGAAATTGTTCAGTATGAAACTAATTATTTTCTTTTCTACTAAACAGTGGGACTCATGAATGATTGGTTTAGTAACCAAATGAGATAAATAAGAAATAAAGTTTTAATTTAGTTCTAATGTTTATGTAATCAATACAAGGGGGAAACATGGCAGTTGTCTGAAATACAGCCATGATCGAAATATTTACCAAAATTGCAAACCCCACAGGTTCATTCCAACAGATGGTGACAATGCAATAAATAAGGAGAATCAATAGCAGGTAGGCTACACTGTAGGCTGTTGATATTTTTTTATATGCACTATTGCGTACATGCATTGCTGCGACTACCACAGAAGAATTAGGCCTTGAGGCTGAAAACATAAAAACTGTTCATTTAAATGGCCAAATGTCATTAAATGTCAAAACTG
>NW_024628812.1:0-3585 GCF_008729295.1 Plectropomus leopardus | reverse complement strand
GTGTGTGTGTGTGTGTGTGTGTGTGTGTGTGTGTGTGTGTGTGTGTGTGTGTGTGTGTGTGTGTGTATTTAGACTCTTTTCTAATTGTTTTCTGCTGTTTTCTTTCTCAGGTCTGATCACCACAACTTCCAGGAAACTGGACCGTGAACAACAAACAGAACACGTGTTAGAGGTGAGAACCGCAGTCTGTGTGTGTGTGTGTGTGTGTGTGTGTGTGTGTGTGTGTGTGTGTGTGTGTGTGTGTGTATGTGTGTGTGTGCAACCATTTGTGTGTGCAGTAACGGGCATGACCATAGACTTTATAAGATAATGGATGCAGGAACTGTGATGTCACCCATAGGTATGTGGACTTCTTGATTTAAAGCCTTTGCCTGAAAGATTCTCATTTTGTCCAGCTGCAAAATGTACTTTCAGGAAAAACTGAATATTCGAGTCCTTAGAGATTTTTTGTACAGCTAAAGGCTGAGCAAGACTTTTTTAGGTGACCAAAATGTTACAATTAACTTCCATGAACTGAAAATACATTGAAATAGCGACAGCTACACCTAACCTCTGTACGCTATGGTTACCTTACCAACATTGTTCGCAACTTGTCAACAGAAGGCACCCTCCTGTCACTCAGTCCAGCCACACCCTTAAATTATGCATAACTTTAAGCCTTAATTACCTTCAGATGGTTGGGTTACATAAAAATTCTCCCCTGCACAGTTGTCATGAATGTTGAAATTAGCTCTAGGGACCAAAACTGTTCTTTGTACCAGGTTGTAAACATGTTTATTTCTGCTGTAAAGTTGGTCATTTTTAACATGGAGGTCTGTGGGGATTAACTTGCTTTTGGAGCCAGCCTCAAGTGGCCTTTACAGGAACTGTCATTTTGGGCACTTGAGCTTCTGGGGTTGCTGCTTGGGCTTGACACACAGTTGGTGACAGAGGATGAAGAATGAAAACATGTGTTATGGGTAGCAGAAGGGAGTTTATGGGCACAGCTCTGAAGGGTTCCGCTTCTGTAGTATTATAAAGATAATTATTGAAAAAAATGGAATCATGAGCAGAGTAAGCTCTTACCACCCCTCCCCAAAGCAACTCATTGAAAAAGTGTTGTTTTGATATTATTGCCAAAAACATAATTCAAATGATAACCAGCCCCACTTGAATTGCTTGAGGTGCAATGATGACGCACTGAAGGCAAGGCTATTCATCAGGCACATTTCAGCAACAAGGCAATTCAGAGCGCAAAGTGCACACACTCCTTTCTTTGGAAATTAATGGAGCACAGCTGACAATGCCCAGTGTGTGCTAAGCCCATGAATTTGTGCACCAATCCAGAGGCTGACAGGATTTAGATGAGAACAAATCGGCTCTCCCATCTTCTCTACTCCTCTACACACACACACACACACACACACACACACACACACACACACATACACACACATACACTGTGGATACAGCACAGTCCTCTCTACTCTTTGCTGTCCTCAGTGATGTTTGCATTAGCTTGGTAATAGAGCTAGTGTGAAGCCGCTGTGTGCATTGGTCTCGATTAGACAATAATGGAAACATGTCTACACTCTGCTCCA
Organism: Plectropomus leopardus; assembly: GCF_008729295.1. Lineage (NCBI taxonomy): Eukaryota > Metazoa > Chordata > Actinopteri > Perciformes > Serranidae > Plectropomus > Plectropomus leopardus. The sequence goes on along the minus strand of NW_024628812.1, from coordinate 2,005 downwards.
CCCTGATTGCAGATAAATTGGGCTTCACATGATGCACAGAATTTAGTGTGTAAAGAGTAGGTGCCTGTTCTTTGTGTGCTCTGAGAGTGTGTGTGTGATTGTTGGCTCTAAGAAAACACCATGTTGTATTTTGAATCTGTGTTTATCATCAATAAATATATTAAATTCTCAGAGAGTTTTCCCCAAGAAGTCAAGGATTTTTATAGTTTATAGATATGTTTTATGACCCTACTATAAAAGTAGGCTAGTGAAGTTTAAGCTTAAGTTAAGGCTTAAGTTTGGGTCCTATGCCAGTGTCTATCTCCTTCGAGGGATACCTTCCATTAAAGTGTGGTCCTCAGAGGACGACTGCTAGTCCAGGTAATCATAGAGTCATCACTAGCTCCCAGCTCTAGAGTCACTGAGTTAATCACTAGGACAGGGTACTGGAACAGCCAAACAGTGGCACATGTGATGGCAGCACATGCAGATGCAGCAGCCTGTAGCTCCTCAAATCCTTGCCACTTTTTTGCGATATTTTGCTTTATTTGTCTGAAGCATGACTTTTCTACAATAGAGAAACACTTCTAAACTTTGGGAAAAGTTGTCTGGGGTTTGAACTGAATGCAGCAGACTGCGAGAGGATACCCACCAATGGCATACGCCGAGCGGCCAGTCAGACCAGAAGGGAGAAACTGGACGAAGAGAAGAAGGACAGCCAGCATCAGGACGAGGCTGACCCGACTTGGATCGAGAGTTGCTCCTCTACAATGCCGTCTTCTGGCTAATGTCCGGTCGCAAAGGAATAAGGTGGATGAGATGTGATTAGGCTCACTCAGCAATTGGAAATCAGAAACTGCTGTGCGCACAGACACGTGATTGACCCCTGGCATCCCAAATGAAGCTGTTGCACTGGATGGACTGACCTTGTGGGAGCCATAAAGACACAAGACTCTGATGCAATTTCAAAATAATGCACTGCAGGAATTAAATGATGCCATCAGCAGCAACATGCCCAAGCAACGGGATGGAATTTCCATAGTAGCTGCTGATTTTAATGAACTCAACCTTCAATTTCAAAGATCTAGCAGAATCAAGGAAGAATGTAATAATAAAGCTACCTAAGTTTCTCTTAATGACATTTCACATTCAACCTTTGGGCTGACATCAGTTTCCTTGTGCTGCATTCAGATGCCTATCACAATCATTTAAACCTTTGAAATGTGAGCAGCTTGGTTTTTAAACTAATTGGTTGAAACATAGGGAAAAAGGCAATGAGCAACCTCACATGAAATGTCCCGCAAATTAAAAAAATAAAAATAAAAATAGTCGAAGGTGGCAAGATGATTATGAAAATTGGCTTTAAATAATAATTTGGAAATATCAGATAACTAGGATAAAATATCAAGTACACTGTGTTTATAATTACTTTTATTACTTATTTAAAATGAGGTAACAGAAAAAATATTTATTTATTTATTTATTTTTATTTGATTTTATTCCTGTCTTTGAATTTTCTTTTTTTTTTTTCTAATTTCAGGTCATTCCTTTATAACATTTTACTAATTTCTTGCAAATTTTAGGGTAATTTCTTGTGAAGTTGCTCATTACCTTACAATGTTTTTGAAAGAAGTCAAATCAATTTGCTAATGTTTCAAAGGGTTAAAACATGATTGACAATTTGCGCCAGGGTAATGGTAAACGCTAACCTCCATTTCTGTGGGTTTATTGTTGTGTCAGTCTGTGTAGTGACATATTAAGCAGCGATTAATGACCTCCTAAAGAACCTCACCTGGGGCCAGATGCATAAAACACTGTGGATTCACAAATAAAACTATGTGTACACACGCTGTGCATATTCTTGATTCTGTTACAGTCTAAGAACCGGAGGCAATGGGAGGACCCAGGAGCGAACACACAGACATAATGAATGGATGAAAAATGGGTTTTATGGTTGTAGGTGGAGAGGAATGGGAATAAGGGGAAGGGGGATTCCAGAAGCTGAGCCGGTGAGGGAGGTTGGTGA
>NW_024628811.1:0-2952 GCF_008729295.1 Plectropomus leopardus | reverse complement strand
ACTTTCAGTTCAAATCAAAAAGACTTTATTTGTCTGTTAAAGGAAAAACAAACACATGAAATCTGCTGTTTCACACATTAAAATAATGTAAAAATTTAAATGTGTTCACAGAAAATGAAGATAAAGTAAAAAACATGAGCACAAACATTAAAGTCTATAACAACAGTAAAAAATCAGAAAACTTTAAAAACACAGGTTGTTAAGTTTTGTCATCACACTGTAAAAGATAATGCCTTCAAATTTTCTTTTAATGTAGCAACACTTTTATCAACATTATTAATTTAAATCAATTAGTTTTTATTATTATTATTAAAACAAACAAAACTTATTTTATTTGGATGTATTCACTGAATTCAAGTAGTTAAATAAACTAACAACTTAATTATATTAAGTGTATCCACTCAATTTTTTCAATTTAAGACAAAACTGTTTTCACTATATATTTTTAGTTTTAAATTAAGTCTTTTTATTATTAGGTTTTCCGTACAGAAAATATGTTGAGCGAATGAATAGCAGGAAAAAAAATCATTTTTAATTTACTAAAAAATTGGCAACAGTTTGCATTACTTAATTGTGTATTTATGTTGTGTACTGACAATAAACATACAACAATATGTTGTATGTAACTCGATCACAGTCATGAATGATTACTATTAGAAATATAATCAATATGTGGAGAAATGCATTGATTTTCTAATAAAACAAAATCCACATACAAAAATATCATAGCGATGTTGTTCAGCTGCGTACAATGCCAAGATTTTATTCTGGTGACTGGGCCGACATTGCATAAAATAGAATATAATATAACATAAATTATATCTTAATTTAAAAAATGTCTCAGTGCCGTCGTTAGACTGCAGAGAAATCTACCAGCGTATCACGTTGTTATTTTGTGAGTTGGCTTCTTCTATCTTTCCATTTCAAAAATCGTATATTTGTGTATTTTTTAGTTTAATCATACAATAAAGAAAACAGGCTCTCATCAAACTTTGCGTCCGAGCCAAGTTGAAAAACCGGCCTCTCGCAGAGGCTCAGAGCCAACGAGAAAACGGCGAATCAGTAGATGAATGTGGCGAAAAACAACAAACTGAAGTTTTTGTATAAATAAGAAAGGCTGTGAATATCAATTATTATTGGAAAAAAAGGCAAATTATTTTTCTGCTTTTTAACGTTGTGATTGTGGACTTTTTCTTGCTCGTGTTGCTATTGTACGGTGAGTTTTCGGTGTCTAATGTGAATATATTCTGACTTTTTTCTCCAAACAAAAGAAACAGAGTGTTTGTGCTGCTGTTGGAGGTTTTTCTTCAGTCTGCAGCTGCTCTCGTATAAACTCCTCCGCTCTCCACCTCTCTGCTCCAGCCCACGCATCAGACCCAAACACACAACGTCAGCGCGCCGTATTTGCATATTTACAGAAATGACAGAAACTCAACTTGTTACAGTCTGAATCAAACTGTCACCTTTTCGCCCGGCGACGTCCTCGGCAGCAGGAAGGAGCAGAGAAAACTTCCTGTCAGAGCGGATTCGGCAGGCGGCGGGGAGAGCGCGGCCAGTTTGTTTGCGGTCGATGGGACTGAGTTTGTGAGCAGGATGATAAATTAACATGAGCTGCTATCTAAACTCTGGCAGTTTGCGACTGTGGCCACACACTCGTCTGCTCTGCCAGACGCTCAGTTCAGGTGCCAGTTATCATCGGCGGCTGAGTCCTGCTCTCCAGATCAGTTTGGCTCACAGATTAGCGACTGTGGCAGCAGGTGAATGCTGGAATCCACCGAGCAAACTGCTCCGGTTCACTCACACTCGGGCTCTCGCACATTTCAATATGAGGCGAAACGAGGAGACTTTTCTAATCACAATGAAGCCTCTGAAAAACACGCTTTTATCGACACGATCGATCAGCAGATGAGCTGATTTATAAACATACAGACAAATTCCACAGTAAAGGTAGATATTTAAGTTATGGTTTATATTTTTTCCCAGATTTTCTATTCTAAAGTTGAGCTGGGCAATATAATAATATTATATTTTGATGTGAGGCTGGATATGGTCTTAGATTTCGATATTTTAATATCATTAATCTTGTGTTTTCTTGTTTTTAAAGGCAGCATGACAGTAAATTGATGTCATTTTTCTGAACCTAAAAAGACTATTAGAGCTGTTCAGTCAGTTTGTCTTAGTCATTATTTCCACATTGTTGATTATTATCAAAAAAATCCCACAATCTATATTGTCCCAGTAGGGTTATCGAGGTATTTTGTCAAAAATATCACAATATTTGGTTTTCTCCGTATCTCCCTGTTCTGAGTCATTACTGAGACTTACTCTGAGTCTCTCTGCCTCTTTCATAGTCGCGTTTTAGACCAAACTGACGTTTTTTCTCTTCAGTCACTCTTTTTGTTCAGTAAATTTCTGTTAAAGAGAGGAAGGTCAGTCAGTACTGAGCCCTGTATCCGTCCCATTGGCGTCATTTTTAGTCAACACAGAAGCTGTGGTCTAAACGTTTGTCACTGATTGAAGAAATATGGTAATTTAGGAATAATTTCTCATACAAAAATCTGCATAGCGGCACTTTTATAATCCATACTTTTCACTGGAAGTTTCCCATTTTCTGTACTGTTACTATTCTCGTGTAAGTGACATTTCAACATATTCAACCCGTTCTCATCCCAGGTCATCAAATACTGCCGGAGAGTCAAGGAGTTTTACTTGTACTGAAGTATTTTCACAGTGTGGTATTAGTACTTTTACTTCAAATCTGAATACTGTTTTGTATATATTCCCTCTTAGGGTTACCAGTATTAGTATGTCAGTGGGAGCGGCCACGTATGAAACCCAAGAGGGTTTTTAAAGAGTTTATTTAGCCTAAGAAGAAAGAAATTTGTCATTTAAAAAGTAACTAAAGCTGTCAGATAAATGTTGTGGAGTAAATAGTACAATAATTACCTCTAA
>NW_024628810.1:0-2329 GCF_008729295.1 Plectropomus leopardus | reverse complement strand
AGACATTATCCAGAGGCCTGATCATTTAAAAAATCTACGTGTTCAAACCACGTGACGTCTGTGACATTTCTGTTTTCACACATACATTTCCATTTTTTAATTAATGGCTCAATTTTAGTGTTTTATTCTAAAAGTTCCATGTTTAAAAGACATCAAGCCATTTTTAAATTTAATGAAGACTTTCCCAACATCCTCAAGCCAATGACGAATCAAAAGTGCAAATATAACTTTTTTATTGTCTTTCATAATTGAGAAATACAGCATTTTATTGTGCAGAAATTGTGTTTTATAGTTACTAAAAAACTAAATATAATAAAGTAACTACTTTTTGTCTAGTTTTGTCTGTGTGTGGTTTGTGTCTACGAAGCTTAAATTATTACCAGCATCTATAATGTCTAAAACAAAACACAGAGCAAAGTATACAGCACGCCTTTGTGGTTTTTCACTTTTTCTGCGTGTGAATCAGCTGTGAGACTCTCACTGGTTATAACGACGGCTGCTACGTTTGTTTATGGTGCTCAAAGTTGTACTGATCTTGGTACCAATAAAACTCTGCAACAGCCAGGACAGAAGTTGATGAAACAGACTCAGATTTTGGTGAAACAACAAAGATAAAAGCTGAGTGAAAAGCAGACGGAGGTGAGTGAAATTTTAATAAATACCACAGAGACGAGTGCTTCTTAAAATCTCCTCAATCAGGATGGAGGGCTAAATATTTCTGATTAAATACAAAAACAAACAACAAAAAAACCCCACCAGAATAAGAGTGCTTAATTGTATTGCTACAGGATCAAATTAACTATTTTAGGGATGCAAAATGTTGCTAATCATGTGGATTTATATTGCTCATTTATCTTATTGACCAAAGTAGCTGTTATTCAGCTGTGTCCTCCGTATTCTCTGTCATTGACTCGTTTGTCTTGTCTGCTTTGGCAGTTGCTTTTTCATGTGAGTGTGCGTCAGTTATTTTTTGTGTAATTCTGAGTTTCCCACAGTGAAGCAGTCCAACCAGCAGAAGCAGCAGAGCCACCATCAAAATGGTGAAAATGGTCCTTAAAATGAGATAAATGTGACAGGAGTGATCTGAGGAGGGATGAGTTTCTCTCTGAACTGCTGCAAAGACAGAAAAAACACAAGTATCTGCATGAGACGTGACGGTCATAATATGGTGAAAATATCCCTTCACTTAAGAAAGCGTCAATATATAATTTAAATACATTTAATAAAAGTGAGCAGATTTCATTTTGCTCTTAAACATTTTAAAAAGAAAGCAAATGAAAACAATAAATAACATTTTACTTTGGCTGTTGCTTTATGTTTCTTAAGTATTTGACATTTGGCCGGTTTGTCACCTTTTGCCAGCACAAATGTGGTGTACCACAAGGATCAACTTTAGAGCCGCTGTCATTTCTAGTTTAGAGGAAAATGTTTGTGTTTTTATGCAGATGAAACTAGTCTCTTTTTTTAAACAGATCACATATGTAAATCAAATCATACATCTTAATGGATTTGAGTTAATTTTAAAAGAGATCATCTGATTTCGACTTGACTATCTTAAACACAACTGATTATTTAAGCAATTAACATAATTTCTGTCTAAAAAATGATTATTAAAAATAATGAGGATTATTGGGAAACCATTTTTTTAATTACTCCAATGTAATGTTTGTGAATATTCACATTTTGGAGGAGACTCAAAAAATATTTAGATTTGTTTAGATTTTACATTGTTAATTTAAAAAACACTTCTGTTTTCAGTGTTTATTTCTGCACTTTTCAGTGCATCATATTCAATTAAACAATCAGTCGTCAGTTTAAGCTGAATTCACACAAAGTTTCACAATTTAGCAAATTTTATAAACCCATAATTTTAAAGACAAATACAATAAGGAATTTCACATAGATAACTTCTGGAGACCTTTCAGTGTGAGCATTCATACAGATTTAAGGTGCTATAATTTTGCTGGGACTTTTCAAATTCTGCTCTTAATATAGTCTCAACAAACAAACCTCGTTTAAAACCCTCACCCTCCTGAACTGTCTCGTCTCTGACAGCCAGCCAGCTCTGCGGTGACTCTCCAAACTCAGAAATGCTGCACTTGTAAAGTCCTTCATTAGATTTGGAAACGCTGTGGATGATCATCTCTGCTGTGACGCTGGTGCCAACCAGCAGGTCGTCTTTATAGAAATCAGCTATGAGGGCAAAAGAGGTCGTTTTGCTTCTACAGCGCAAAGTCACAGCGTCGCCCTCCATCACAGGGAGGACAGGACTCTCCAGGATCACTGAACCACCTAAAAGAAAGTTATTATTAATATTATTATTGATATT
>NW_024628809.1:0-1754 GCF_008729295.1 Plectropomus leopardus | reverse complement strand
TAAACCTAAAAGCAAATTGGCTTGATTTCTTAAAAAAAAAAAAAAAAAAAAAAAAACATGAAAAGTAGGAAATGACAAATGAAAAAAATTAGTGAGAAATTGGTAAAAGGTTAAAGGAAAATTACCGGAAATTAGAAAAAAAAAGAGAGAAACAAAAAAACACTGTAAATTTCCTGGGAAAAGTGTTATAAGCTTATAAATCTTATAATTAAAAGAACAACATTTATTTTTTGACATCATTTTACATGTAGTTATGATAGTCACAAATATCAAAATAATTTTAACATTTTCTTGATAATTTTCCTAATTAATTTAAAATTCTCTAATGATTTTCTCTTTTTTCAGTTTTCAGGTCTTTGTCTTGTCACCTTTTACTATTTTTTTGCAATTTGTGGCACATTTCATGCTAAGTTGCTGATTGTCTTTTTCCTGTTTTTTTTTTTTTTTTTTTTAAAGAAATCAAACCAATTCACAGACAAGTACAACAAGTAGGGAGCTGGAATCAGGACGTGGTTAGCCTTGTTTAAAACAAAGAGTGGAAGCAGAGGGGAAACAGCTCACCTGGCTACGTTCAAAATTTAAAGATGCACCTACGAACAGCTCTGAAATTATGCGCTTGAACTATTTTTTTGCCACACACCAGCTTGCAGTGACTGAGCACTGCATCCTGACGTCTCGCTATCACAGTGAGGTTGTCAAGTTCGGACCATTGTGCCGGTACAGAAACCAAAACCTGCGCTTGCCGACCATATCTTGCATTGTGTGCTACAGCCGCTAACAAATGCAAATTACTTCAGGGATACAGAGAAATCAAAAATAGTTTTTACATTTCTGTGTATGTGCACAGGTTCAAAACCACGTGCAAGAGCTTTAGAGGTGTTGCAACATCCCAACTTGTCAAATATCGCCTCTTTGTCACTTGACCTACAAGTCAAAACAAGAAGTGCTCGGTATCTTCCTGCATCTGTTTTGGACGTTCAGACGGCGTGTCGATTTTTACTTGTTACATGCATTGTGTCTTTTCAAAATACACTTCCGTTTTCATAGAAAATGTACAGTTTCTGCTTGTAACATGCAGACTGTCTATTTCAAAATAAAATTACTTCAGTTAAAGCACGTAGGTTTAGGTTTATTTCCTTACCTTTGGGCAGCAAAAGCATGTGGTAAAACATTATTTTCATAAAATTAACATGACAAAGAACAGCGGGCTTCTGGCTGAAAGTCCAGTGTTTAAAATTGCTTAAAAGTGCTTAAAGTAATCTTCTAACTATACAGCTTAATGTGTTTACTTTATATCTAATGGTAAAGTTTGCTTAAAATGTATCTGTATGAACTTCATTTCGTGAAGTTGTCGCAACTTAAAAATGACAAGAGAAATTAACTTTTTTTTTTAGCAACTTCAGTAAACCAAGTTAGTCTGACTTAACTTAATTATGACAGCGAGGCTTGTTTCAGTGATGAGGTTAGGAGATCTGCAAATTCTTTCATGTTAAAATGTTTTAGAAAATACAAATATGAAAATATGATTAACAGCAGCCAACAGAAGTCGCTTATTGAAGTCGCTAAAACTTAGAAAGATTGATTTAACTAAACTTGTCATATTTAAGTTGCAACAACTTAAAAAAAAATTAACATAACATTAATCTTTGTTTTGTCCCCAATGTGACGTTGTCTTTTTATTCTATTTGTTATATTATTTTTATCGTCTGTTGTTGCATTTATTCTTATATTTCTTAAAACTTTTTTCTTTTAGT
>NW_024628808.1:0-1714 GCF_008729295.1 Plectropomus leopardus | reverse complement strand
TTATTCATAAAATTCAAAAATATTCAAATGACCAATATTCAAATTTCATAATATTCAAAAATTTGTTTATTTATTTTTCTTTTCTGTTATTATTATGGAGTACTATTTTTGGGATCCCTCCTCACTTGCAACTTTAACCCCCCCTTTGACCCCTTACAAAAAACAAACAAGAAAACATACAACAAACAAAGAAAAACACTGTGTCAATACAGACATTTCAGATGGTGTAATTCAAATAACGTATGAGACTGAAAGACATCAAATTCTTCTATTTTTTCCAGGTCCACATGAGGAAAACACATTAAGAAAACTTGTTTTTGGATGAAGTCAGGGCAGCACTGTCATGTTGAGACAGGAAAGAGCCAAACATAAACTGTGGACACAGAGTTTGAAGTGCAGTGTTTACTTAAATATTAATTAATGCTACATCATTAAGATTTGACTTTACTGGAAGAGAGGGGCCGAGATAAACAAACAAACAGCCTCAAAACAAGAGTTCACAAAAGTTGAATGAAACTCCATCAATAAGAAACCACAGGACTTTGCGCTGAGTTGTGTAGGGGTGTGTGTGTGTGTGTGTGTGTGTGTGTGTGTGTGTGTGTGTGTGTGTGTGTGTGTGTGTGTAAACCCAGACAAGATCAGCTGACAGCCTTGGGGGTTCAGCCAGGAGCTCTTGGCGTAGATCCTTTAGGACCTTTTTTGGCTCCTGGCGCTTGTCCTTGTCCCAGTTTATTTCCACAGCCTCCATCCCTTCAGCCTGGCTGTCCTGACGGTGGTTTTATAGACAGATCAGGCTTAGATGTAACTACTGCACTGCCAGAGCCCAAATCAAATTATGCAACTGTGTTTTCAGCAACATATAAGGGAATAAAAGACCTACATTGTGTGTTGTAGGGACAGAAATGGACCATTTTAGCTTTTCAGAAGCTGATTTATCAGACTTATATGGTTAACTCTCTGAAACCTGGCTCGTAGCTCGTTGCCTTCTGACTATCTTTGAAAAGACATTAAAACGGTGACCTCAGATTTCAAAGGGTTAAACACATAACATAATTAAAGTGCTTAACTTCAGCTAAACTAGCAGATAAGTGGGACAGCATTTGGAGGGTGGCATTCTCTATAACTCACTTACTTTTGGTCACTATCAAATCTTGATGATCAGTTTTACTTTGTTTGATTGTTTGTTTGTTAATATTGTTTTTATGTGTCACTTTATTCTGTTTTGTTTGCTGTGTGTGTTTGTTTGAATGTATCTGTGACCATGAGGCCTGAGTTACATAAAACATTAATGATTAATGCTGGTTGTCATTTACCCTTGTGATATCTTGTGCTTAATACCTGGCAGCAAATCAAATTTCAGTTAACAGTTACCACTGATATAAAGTAGGCCTAAATTCTGCCTTTTGGTTATGTTTTTTTTTTATGGAAGTGTTTGGCCCATATAATTTGGTCCAGGACTGTCAGAAATGTGAAAATATAACATTAATTTCTTTCTTTCTTTTTAAAAAATTTCCATTTAAGGAAAATAAATACAAAATACATTAATTTAAATTTCCCCAATGCTTAAAAAAGTATTTGTCATGCCTTCTACTTTTTGCACATCCTCGCCCCCTCACATAAATAACGAACAGTCTCTAATAAAGACATAAATATATAACAAAAACATTTTTAAAAAGATGGCTATCTCAAAATAACTTAACAACAAAAAATAATG
>NW_024628807.1:0-4487 GCF_008729295.1 Plectropomus leopardus | reverse complement strand
TCTAATGTAAAATCAAGATGGGAAACTGAAGGCAACACCATAATTGCCCAGGAGAACTGGAAGGAAATTTTTAAACAACAATGGAAAACAACAAATTCTCCGCTCTGGAGAGAATATGCATGGAAAAATGTCATTCGCTATTTCTATACTCCATATCAAAAGAGAACTTTTTCCAATCAGACAGAATGTTGGAGATGTTGTGGAAGCGAAGAGGCGAATCACTATCATATATTCTGGTGTTGCCCTGTTGTGACCCCATTTTGGTTACGGGTACATCAAACTCTAGAGACTGTGTTTTCAACAAAAATAACTTTCTGTTTCAGTTTGTTGTATTTGGTGGATCTACAGGATCTGGATTGGAGGAACAAAGATAAATATCTATTGAGAATATTACTGGTGGCTTGTAAGAAATCAATAACGAAGAAATGGCTGAAGAGGGAGGCACCTAGTGTAGATGAATGGATTGATACAGTGCATAGCATCTTTGTAATGGAAAGAATCACTTTTAATTTAAGAACACAAAAAGAGGCATTTATTGATAATTGGCAAAAATGGTGTGCATTTGTCTCTACCATAAGACCAGATTTCAGGTAATTTCAATCTGTACTATCAGAATACTTATAAGTACTCATTACTTTATTTTTATTTCTTTTTTCTTGATTTCTCAACTGGAGGTATTTACCAGTCCCCCTATGTACGCTTATACTTCTTCCTTGATACTTCTATACTCATCTATAGGTCTTCATGTTGATTGTTTGACTGTTTGTCTGTTTACATGTAAAATTAAAAACCAATAAAAAGTAAATGACAAAAAAAAAAAAAAAAGGCCTACCTACAAAATACAACATCAGTCTAAACGGATGCTGAGAGTGTCTTCGGTGTGAAGTTTTGTTTCAGTTGGATCGTGTAACAGCCGCTAACAGCATGTTCTGACCAGAACAGCTGACCCCTGGCAGATGAGAAATGTGGTGCCAACAGCGTTTTGGGGGCCTGAGACCGTATACTTTTGACACTGTACCAGAGTGTTATTTTTTGAAATACCTCTTCTTCAGTCAGCATGTAAACTGGCAGTGAACGGACCCTGTGAGAACGGTGACATCACAGCTGCATTTCGGGCATGTGCATTACATTTCAGACAAACAGTCATACGTGAGTAAGAGGAAAACAATAAAAGCAAAGGCGGATTACCGAGCTGTGTTTGTGCTGCTGACTACACTGAGTTTATTAATCCTCCTCCAGAAAAGTGTAGATTTGTTGCACCACTACTGTGCATTCACTATTGTCTTCCTGTTTGTTTACACTCACCGCTCTGTAGGAGAATGCCTTTGTATGCAGGCGCGTGGTGTTCTTCTACAGTGTGTCATTACAAAGTTACACCACCAACTACTGGGCTAGCATGCATACTACAGCGTTTTCGGTTGTTTTTGCAGATCCACGTACACGAGGATCATTTTCATTGCATGCATGCATTTCTTTGCATTTTAATGTTAAGAGCATTTAACAAGAGGTTGATAGCTGTTTCCACTTTATTTATATTTTTATATATTATTTCATTTTTTGAATATTTTACAAATTATATATTATATTTTTATATTAATCCAGGTCACTTTACATGTATTGCAGTTAACATTAACACCCTATTAAACTTAATATGTGATCAAAAATGGATATTTATTACATACATTAATAAAAAAGTTTCTTACCATTGACCAAACATTGACTTTTGCCTGCCATCTTTAGATGTTTATGACGTTAAGACGGCGACTCGTGTTATAAAATAATGTTAGTATCCTCGCCTGGCATGCTTTATAGTTCAAAGTTTGCTTGCTTGCTACAGCTAATAGATGCATATATTAAAATGTGCGAATACTAAAAGGAAATGATAGCTACTAGGAACAAAACAATGAAATATATCATTTTTACGGTCAACTACTGACAGTTTAATTGCTTTCTGCCATTTCTGTGCCCTGAAATGTCACGCAAACGTCACAACTCGGCAACTCAGGTATCATCAAAATCTCCCACTTGTAAATACGACTTTGGTGGGGCGTTCATGTACTTGAACTCAGAAATATGGTAAATGCTATATTTCCAAGGAGCACATGAGGCCAGTTTTAAGTGATTTAAAAAAATAAATAAAATGAAATCATATTTGTGGACCTGAATTCATTCTTCTGAATCATCAGCTTGTTTTGGCTGTTATTTCCATGAAATGTAAATGCAGCTTGAGTGCAAGAAGATGTACATACTTATACACACACAGTATCAGGATGATTCTTCTGATTTATCATGTCAAGCTCTGACACACACACAAAAAAAAAAAAAAAGGTGCAGTGTTTGTTGGACAGCTGCTGCTCCAGACAGCAAGGCTAGGTTCCAGAAGGTGCCTAATCATAACGCTACCCTGGTTTAGTACTTGCTCTGGGTCTCTGCAAACCAGTGCCTCTAGATTATCAAGGATGGGTAAGGTCTGAGACCGGGTACAGCTGAGGCACAGTTCCTAGAGGCAGTACAGGTCAGTGCACATCTTTATATCAGTTTCTTGTTTTCAGATGTCCCAAACAACAGATTTTACTGTGTCTTTTACATGATGGTGTATAGACTTACCCTCTTTACTGAGTGACATAGCCTCTGCAGCCTTTTTGCCATTCTTACTGCAGTCATCCCCATCAGGCCCTGAAACAACACGCATTACATACATGCACATGTTCAATAAGCCCCTTAAGAGGTCAAACGTTTCCTAAAAGTTGTGTGTCAGGTTCATCAGCAAGACGAAGCCTATCCTCATGGCACAAATTCTGCACATAAAACAGGCCCTTAAGCTGTGTTATATAAAGGACTAATATGCAGGTCAACAGCTTCTCTGCTCACTGCTGCTGATCTTTTTTTTCTGGTCATTCTTGACAGTTTTCTAACAATCCTAAGTAGATCATGGTGTTGTGTGGAGGAGGAGGACTTTATTTTATAGTTATGGACAGAGTGGGACTTGGAGGGATGCCAGACAATGAGTGAGCGCACATACTTATAGCTGGGAAGGGCAGAAACACTTTTTGGGGCAAAACTCAAACATATGACATTTCCTTTCGCATACAGAAATGTTCACATGAATTAAATGGAGGCGGTGGCGCTGGCAGGCAAAGGAGAGCGTGAAAATGAAGCGAAAAGAACACAGAGTAACGTTAGCTCATATCAAAGGCTGGGCCAGCATTTACATGGTGGCAACAGCATCAGACTCCTCCTCCGTCACCGGTGTCTACTCTTATCCTCCTGCTGCTGCTGCTAGCGTTAGCATGCTAATGCTAACTGCCTCGTCGTCAACGGCTAGTCTGGCTTGCCTGCTAGCTAGCTAGCCTAGCTTTCCACGGCAAGAAGTTGCTCGCCCAGCCATCCACACTAGCCTCCTTCCGCTCTGATGCCACCGCTGTCCGGCTGCTTACACTCAAATGAAACGCATCCATTATACGTTGGCAGCTTGTTTCATAGCCACCGCTCCAAAGCACACACTTTAGCGGTCATATCTGAATAACTATCACTTATTTTTTTCTTGGAGAAAACGTATGCAGCGGGACCAGGGAGAGAGCAACATGTTACCCACCCAGCACTAGGACCCGGCAGGGTCTTTGTTTGGGTAACATGGTTAGCTCTGTCCTCCGTTTCCACGAAAATAAACCCCGGTGCTTTGCTTAAATGGCTTCGTAGCCACCGGTGTTTGCGTCAGTGTGCTTCCTTACCATCCGCCGCCGTCACACCGGCCCACTCGGCCCAGGCAGTCCAGCTTTGACCCACGAAATCATCGAGGCTAGGCACCCGCCGATCCAGAGCAGCCATTACTTTTACTGCGCGTTCACGCACCGCCATCATCACTGCGCGGCAAGCAACTTACGTCATATCTCGCGCTCTCGACAGGATAGGAACTTCCTGCGTGCGCGTTCTTGGGACACCCACACACAGAGACAAGACTGGAACAGAAAATCTGTAAATGATGTCATTTTTTTCTTTTCTAACCACTTTACAACATTAATTCATTGTCTTTTTTGAACGACTCAAAAATGCAAAAAAGAAATGGCAGAAAATCTGTAAAAGTCAATTTTATTATTATATAACTATATTAAACAAATACATGCATGCACAGGACAACTTTTTAGAGATAAACAAATATCTGAAGAAATTTTACAGCTGCCAATATCAATACAGAGCCCACGTAGCTAGCTGGGAACGTTCCCACACCTTTGGCTAAAGTTACCTGCAAGTAAATGTTATAAAGAAAACATTTTTAATCTACTGGTCAAAGAAACTTTTATGGATGTTTATGATTTCAAATAATGTTTCCATAAGGTTAAATGCTGACTAAGACATAACGTTTTAACGTTGTTTCACATTGTGGGGATGTTGAGAGGTGACAGATCATATAATGTTCTTTTTTTACAAAACATTCCCACAATGTTACATGAGAACAAAGGGGGAACATTTTCAAAGCAACATTCAGA
>NW_024628806.1:0-1558 GCF_008729295.1 Plectropomus leopardus | reverse complement strand
GAATGAAAGATCACCTCATGGCTCCCAGCGACCTGTATTCTTCTTCTATGACTTTTCTTGCTGCGGTCTCTTTGTCGCACTGCTGTCCTCCACGTCTACACAGGAACCTGAAGCTGTGAGAGTGTGTGTGTGTGTGTGTGTGTGTGTGTGTGTGTGTGTGTTGTCAGTACACACAGACACATTATATTACTGACAGATGACACTGAATCAAATGACTGACTGTGATTGGTTAAAGGCACACTGAGAGGAGGTGGCTCCAGCCGGCTGATGACTGAGCGTGTGCAGAGGTCAGCAGAGGTCACAATTAACCTGTTTGACACCATCACACCGCTAATGCTATCATTAGCGCCACACTCACGCCTCGGGCTTTAAAATTCTTACTGTCTTTTCTAAACACGAGATTAAAATAAAATGTAAAAAGTTTGGGAGCAGCTCAGCCACCGCGCGTGTGTGTGAGGACCACAGGTATTATGTCATCTCTATTTATGACTTTCTTCAACATGTGCAAAAAGATAAATGATGGAAACAAATAGTTCAGCGTATACTGGCCTTGGACCGTATCTTCACAACAGTAAAACACACAGGAGATAAAAATGTGATAAAGCTGTCATAAAAAAATGCAAACAAGGGAAATAAAACAGAAGATCAAGCTGATAATTCAGAGGTAAATAAAAAGAACTTATGTAAAGACGGGAGGCGAACAAAGCAGAACGCGTAAAGAATCAGATGAAATGAATAAAAACACAGAGAGGAGGCGATTAGCGGAGCAGACACTCACTCTGAGCCAATGAAGAGCCAGAACAGCCAGATCCACGTCAGCAGCAGCATGAGCACACTGATGGGCAGGCACAGCAGCAGCCAGTTTCCAAAGTTAATGCAGTTGCACTCTGGGTAAATCCTGAATTTAAACACAATGTTTGTTAATTTAATGCATTTTTAAAAAAAATGCAAACAGAAGCTTTGAATCCTTTTGGTTTCTTGCCCTTTAATTTTCCAGCAGACTGAATTAAGCAAACATCCTTCACAGGAGAGTAAATTAAAATTGCAGTTTTATATTTAGCAAATACCACCTCTGACACAGAACGAGTTTTATTCATTTTGCTTCAATAGCTGGATTTTCTGTGTCTGCCTTTCCCTTTAGATTTTCTCTGTCTCACACACATTCGCTCGGCGTGTCTGTGGCTCCACTCACTGGTTGATGTACTCAGAGAAGATGAGGTTGGGCGAGGTGCCGGGCAGCGTGGAGATGCCTCCGATGTTGGAGGAGTAGGCGACGCTGATGCACATGGCTTTACACATCATCAGGTCCGCTTTACTCCTGCTGGGAGCTGCAGGCTCAGCGACCTGCAAGACAGCACCGAGGGAGAAATGACCTTCAATCGCTATTCACAGGAGATGAAATGATAGCTGTGCAGAGTTCATACACATTAACAGTACATTTCCATGACTTTTCCATGACTTTCTATGACTTTGAGGGAAATTTTAAAGACCATACATTCCCTGAAACGACTGCTGACACTCCCACCAGTCTTTCATTAATATAGAGTATTTTTTTCAA
>NW_024628805.1:0-1867 GCF_008729295.1 Plectropomus leopardus | reverse complement strand
GAATAAAATCATCTTTGAAATGATCTCTGAGCTGCTGTACTGGATTGCATAACATTTATGACAATATATAATATTTGATATTATTTTGTTACTTTTAGCAGACTGTTCACATTTCATGGACAGCAAACATAAATGAGCAAACTATCATTAACAGGTTTTCTATTGATTGACATCGATGTGTGTGTGTGTGTGTGTGTGTGTGTGTGTGTGTGTGTGTATTTCAGTCTCTGAATCAGGTGGTGCTGTGGGATAAGATCGTCCTTCGAGGTGAAAATACCAAACTGAACCTCAGAGACATGAAATCCAAATACTTCTTCTTCGACGATGGGAATGGACTCAGGTTAGAGACACAGACAGACACACACACACACACACACACACACACACACAGCACAACTTTCAACGTACATCTCATAGCAAACTTCCCATTAAAGTTTTGATATTTCTCATGTGCAAGTTGCAGATCAGGAAATCTCTTAAGCCGTCAGCTATTGTTGTAAAGACATTAAGCCTCTGGTGGTAGCGGCCAATATTTCGGAAGTTAAAGTGCCCCTCATGTGACATCCCAACAAAGACTCAACTCCAGGGGTTTGACTTCAACCTGCAGCCTTTACTGCACATCATCCCCCTTCTCTCACTCCCCCTTTCATGCTTGAGCTGCCCTATCACATATAGGGCAAAAAGCCCCCAAAAAATTACCGTAAAATGAGAAGACTCTAAAGCAATAAATGAACTCCTCAGTTGGAAGTTACGATACAATGGTTTTTGGTTTTACCAAATAAGCTGTTAGCATCACATAGCTAATGTTACCTAATGGCTATTAATGAGTTTAACGACAGATTTGAGCCATTTCAGTTTTTTTGGACCTTTTAACGTCCCCAAATTGGCTACAACGAAGTCTCTTTATCACTGAAAATCAAGAGATACCTCATGAAAGAAATGTCGAAACACTTACGGCTCAAAAGCCTTTATAGAAGTCATAACCACACATCTGACATCTTTCACAGATATAAACAAAACATTTATTTTGTCTCTGTCAAAACTTTTTAAATTATTAATTCACAATTAGTTTGTTTCTGTTTTTTTTTTAAAGAAAAAGCAATACTTTTATTCTGCACCTTTCTAAAAGCTCGATGTATTACGTCCTAAAAATGTTTCTATACATAAATATGATATCAGTGAAACCTTTAAGTGAGAACTTCTGTCATGTAATGTGATTGGCCGACTAACTCACATCTGTCTCCTCTCCAGAGCCAATAAGAACATCACGCTCACACTGTCGTGGAACGTCGTTCCCAACGCCGGGATCCTGCCTCTTGTCGCTGGAAGTGGACACGTCAGCCTCCCATTCCCGGATACATACGAGACCACCAAGAGCTATTAGACACAAACACAAACCTGGCCAATTTCAACACACTGTACACACACACTGATGACTCACACACACTGTGCGCTGGTGTTTCTTCATAGATGTAAATGAATTTTTGGTTTGTAATAAAAGTTGAGATTGGAAAATCTGTTTTTTTGAGGATTTTTAAATAGGAGGCGCACTGTTGGTGGGTAAAGGGTCAGTTCACCCAATCTCAAAATACATGTTCTCTCTTATCATGCAAACATTCTTGGTGTTAGTTTGATTTCAGGTTGAGGGAGAATAATCACAAACACATCACACAGGTGAAAGGCCGACAGAAAACCAGCGGAAATGTAGAAAAATACAACCTGACAAAAACCCAAGTATGACTTAAACATGCGAAGCAGCCGTCTCATATTTTCTCTTAATCCTGCACAGAGCGATCTCAGAGTTGTGTGATGGTGCTTCGAATAGCAGGTCAGGTCTCTGAGCTGTTTGATGAAGCAGCAGCAGCGC
>NW_024628804.1:0-1752 GCF_008729295.1 Plectropomus leopardus | reverse complement strand
TTAATGATAATTAAGGTCACTTAGATGGCAACAGGGCTCCATCACAAAAAGGGAATAGAACATGCTTTTACCTAAATCATTCAAATTAAATGATAAAAGAACGGGAGTTGGTCCTACTTCTTCATCAAACTACATAGACGAACTCTTACCTACAAAAAGAAAGATTAGAGAATTAAGTTAAACTTTAACTCACAACCTAGGTCCAAGCGATTCTATCAGATGTTAGTCTCAACACAAGGATTTATAATGACTTTATAACATGTTCTGCCTTTTGACATCTGTTGCTTTATGTGCATGAGTGATATCTCACATCCTGTGGTATGCTGGACGTGGCCTCAAGAGTGCCTATCTCCCACGCATCTTGTGATGGAAAGGGCCAAGTACTTATACAAGTACTGACACTTTCTGTGGCTTAAAAGCAGACAGTGTTTGCAGATGCCTACATGGAGTATCAGTAAAGTTAATTAACAACCCTCTGCTGGATGTTTTGGGTTGTAAAGCAGTGTCTCTTGACGTGTCCCCCACTTGCCCAGGGGACGTTGAGCTCTGGAGTTCCTCAGAGAAAAAATGTAATGACCACGCCAAGGCAGTCCACGACAACTAATTACTCTCCATCTCCTTCTAAGCGGCAGTTAGTTCGCACCAAGTTTGAAACCGATATTTGGAGCAAATATGCGTTTACAATAAAAAACAAAATTCATTCTGTCAATATTTAGAATTCGACAAACTCCAACGCAAAACTTTGCAACTTTTTTTTTTTTTTTTTTTAAATAAAGTCAAGTAAAAATGTAATAAAAGCTGAATAAATAAAAATAGCTCCCCCCGGGGGGTTTCACAAAGTAAAAGTTCCTCTCGTGCCGAAGCTTTCTTTGCACTTTTTAATTAAATAATTTTTCATATCAGCGATGATTCAAAGCCCTCTGTTCCCGCCGCTGTTTGTGATTGTGAAATCACTCTGACACACCAACAAAACAACACACGCGCCAGCTGACAGAAAGGCAAACTAGTGGCTGCACGGCGGTGCGTTCACTGGCAGTGGGAATGCAGTCAATCGCCCATATCTGGTGCGTTTACTTTTGCATGTACTGATTTTAGCGGGAAAGGGAAGGTCACTCAGAAACTGAACAAGGTCGTATAATATTTGTTTTCAGAACGTAAAATGCCGCGCGCACTGTCGATATTTACCGAAATTGTGACGGTGATTTCATTAACAGGTGCCATGAGCGGAGAGCGGAGGAGGACCGTCAGTCAGTCGATGAACGAGACAACGACGATGACGACGGGAGCTTCTCCTGGCTCAAAGAGATGGGAGTCCAGGACAAAATCAAGAAGCCAGACAGCATCAGCATACAACTGTATCCTCCTACCGCTGTCCGCTGTCCCCTTCATGTGTGCCGTTCGAAATTTTTCGACATTTTACCCAAACTTTAAAAAATAAAAAAAAAAATTATAATAATAATAATAATTCAAAAAATCTCAAAATATGTCTTGCAATTTGTGGAACATTTATTAAAAAACTTAAAACGTATTTCTAAATCAAAAAACAGGGCAAAGAAAACTTAACATAATAATTCTGTGACATTATTTTTAAGTATGTAATTAGGAGAATTATAAATAATATTTTTTTCCCTAGACATTTACCCTGTTTTTTAAAAAATTCTAAATCGACTAATTTCTTGCAATTTGAGGAACATCTATTGAAATGATCTTTTAAAAAACATAAAAAAATAAAAATGCTTAAAAAAGAAAAAA
>NW_024628803.1:0-5113 GCF_008729295.1 Plectropomus leopardus | reverse complement strand
TTATCACTAATATTGATCAAGGTTGTGGTATTTTTAAAATCATCCTAAAGGGCTTTGAAACTTCGACTGACACTGCCTTACCTTTTCTGCTGGATCAGCCACTGAAGCAGTCTTCTGTTTCTCCTCTGCGTCTGTGGTACTGCATGTAGAGGCTTCAGTGTTGATTGATTGGCTGTCACTGGCTCATAGCCAATCAGTGAGGGATGTGGGCGGGACATTGTTATACAACTAAGAGAGTGGTGACTTCAGGCAGAGACGGCTGCATCAGAGCCGAAGGAGCGCATTTTAAAATACATTAATTAATTTTATCGGTTATCGGTGAAAAAAACGGCCGATGCCGATGATCGCAAAAATGCCGAATATCCGACGATATTATCGGCCAAGCCGATAATTGGTCGATCCCTAGTGTACATTGACATTTTGTTTTTTGACACTTTTTTTACACATGCTACACTATAACTTTAGTTGACATGCTATAATCTGACTTATTTTCTGGCATGCTATACTTTTTTTCAAACAAGCTATACTCTGACTTTTTTAAGGGTTTTAAATGTAATCTATGACTATTTTTTCAGTTTTTTGGACAACGTATGCTATGACTATTTTTTAGTTTGTTAAAAACAGTTTCCTGTCACTTAATTTCCCTGTTTTGTTGACATACTATACAATGACTATTTTGACATGCTATGCTATGACTTTATCAGTTTATTTTAAACAATATAATGTGACATTTCTTAGTTCTTTTTTTTAAAAGCCATCACAGTCATGAAATACAATACTAGGGACAAGGATCTGTTCCTGAGATTTTTTAAAAATGTTTTTCAATATATCAATATATTTGATATTGGATATACTATACCGTCACTTTAAAATGCTATTTTGGACAACATACTAGACTATGGCATTTTTATACAAATTTGGAAAACTTACTATAATGTGGCTTTTTCTTTTTTTTTTTTCTGATGACATACAATGCCATAATGTTTTTATATTATTTGCTATTTTGGACGACAAACTATACTGTGACATTTGCATGCATTTTGGACGACATATTATACTTTTTTATGCTAAAATGGATGACATACCATACTTTTACTTTTTAATGTTATTTTGGACGACATATTACACAATGTTGTTTTTAAGTTATTTTTTAAAACATGCTACATTTTGACTTTTTATTATATTTCAAGTGACATACCATACTGCTTGCATTTTCATGCTATTTTGAACAATGAACTATACCATGAATTTTTTAAGCTTTTTTTGGACAACAATTTTTCTAACTCTAATTATATAATTGCCGTTTTTATGCGACTTTAGACAACATATTGTACTAAAACTTTTTTAAGCTATTTTAGATGACATACTTTACTAATGTTTTTATGCATAAATATTTTTATGGATGACTTATATACCATGACTTGTATTTGCTATTCTGGACGACATTCTGTACTATGACTTCTTATGCTGTTTTGGATGACATACAATACTATTACTTTTTTGTGGTATTTTGGACGAACTATTATACTATGGCATTTTTATACTATTTTGGGTGACATAACATACAATGTCTTTTTTATACTGTTTTGGACATCAAAAACTTTAATTTGCACACTATGACATTTTAAGCTATTTTGGATGGCATACTATACTATGGTGTTTTCATGATATTGCGGACATACTATTTTGTATGATATGTATGATGTATAATATACTATAGTGTTTGTATGCTGTATACTTTAGCATGATTTTTTTATGCTAGTTTGGATCGCATACTATGCTGTGGGGTTTTTTTATGCTATTTTGGTCGATATATAAAATAATGGCATTATGCTGTTTTGGACAACATACTGTACTATGACTTTTAAATGCTATTTTTGGTGTCATACTATACTATGTCCATTTTTATGATTTTTGGACGTCATAACATGCTATTGTGATTTTCATAATTTGTGGACATCATACTATAAAATGTCTATTTTTATGATTTTTGGACGTCATACTATACTGTATTGATTTTTATGATTTTCAACGTCATACTAAACCATGTCGATTTTTAAAAATTTTTTTGGACATTATACTATAATATATTAGTTTTTATGATTTTTGGACTTCATACTATACTATATGTCTATTTTTAGTTATTTTGTACGTCATACTATACTGTATCGATTTTTATGATTTTAAACGTTATACTTAACCATGTAGATTTTTTAATTTTTGGACGTCATATCATACTGTGTCATTTTTTATGATTTGTGGAGGTCATAGCATACTATGTTGTTTTAATATGATTTTTGGACATCATCCTATACTATGCCATTCTTTTTGTTTTTTGTACCTCACACTAAACCATGTAATTTTTTATTATGTTTGGACATCATACTTTACTATGGCGTTGTTCATGATTTTTGGATGTCATACTATATTATGTCATTTTTTATGATTTTTTGATGTCATACAATGTAGATTTTTATGATTTTTGGATGTCATACTATATTATGTCATTTTTTTTGCCCGTCATACTGTACCACTGTTTCTCAAATGGGGGTACATGGATCACTAGGGGTATGTGGAGGTACTCCAGGGGGTAAGAGAGATTTTTAGAATATGTTATTCAAAATAATAGCAGTCATGCATAACTCCTTAATAATAATTATATTATAAGAAGTTCAATAAAAATACAAATCTAAGTTCATTAGTTGAATTTCATGCTCAATATTCAATTTTAACTAAGTGATGCTTATTAAGAATTCTTATGCATTAAGAATTGTATGATGGCAAAATATATAATTTACCATGAACTCCGTAATGTTTAAGATTAGTTTTTGTTCCAACATTTGAAATTTGAAAGCGTTTTTCAGTGTTTTTTTTTTTTTCAACCAAAAATATTTTGCACTTGTCAGATGATACTTGGATTAAAAAGTTTTCAAAGGGGATGCATTACAAAATGTTCGATACTATGATGTGTCTCAACATGGTATTTTATGTGTTTTTCAGCTGTTTTTAGACATATCATACTTTGACATTTTTCGCCATCCTATGGTATGGCGTTTCAGTCATTTTTTCATTACCTTTTGGTAGGTTTTTGGACATTCTATAATATGAAGTGTGTCGACATGCTATTCAGCTGTTTTTTGGACACGTTATATTTTTATATTTTTTCCATAATATAGTATGCCTTTTTCAGTTCTTATTTCAATCTGCTATGTTAGGATGTCTTTGGCTGTTTTTTTTTCAACATTGTATACTCTAACGTGTCTCAAAATGTTATTTTATGTGGTTTTCAGCTGTTTTGTGGACATGTCATATTTTGACAATTTTCAGTTTTTCAGTCATTTTTTAGACATGCTACATTATGTTTTTAGACATTTTTCAACATTGTATATTTTGACGTGTCTCAAAATGCTAATACTTTTCAGCTGTTAGTCAGTCAGTCATATTTTGACATTTTTCACAACACTATGGTATGACACTGCTATGCTATGACGTATTTGGCTGTTTTTCAACATTCTATACTATGACATGTTTCAGAATGCTATTTAATGTGGTTTTCAGCTCAGCCCAAAAAGGTCATATTTTGACATGTTTTGGCATACTAAACAATAATGTTTTTTGGTCATTTTTTCAACATGCTATATTATAATGTCTTTGGTGAAAAAAACCCTTCCAAAAAGTCAGTATTTTGAGCATTTTGAGCCAAAGTAAAGTATTGCAAAACAAGCCATACTATAGCACAGGAAAAATGGTCAAAAACGTCATCACTCAGAATGCTTTGAAAAGTCATGGGGCAACATATTTAGGTCATTTATAGTATAGCCCGATGAAGTAAAAGTCCAAAAAGTTGATATTTTTAGCGTTTTGAGCCAAAGCACAGAATGAGGAAAAATGTTCAAAAACGTCATCATTTAGAATACTTCAAAAAGTCATCGGGCAGCATTTTTAGGTCTTTTTAAGAATAGCCTGACGAAAAAAACGGTCCAAAAATTCAATATTTGGAGAAGTTAAAGTCTAAAAAGTCAATATTTTGAACGTTTTGTGCCAAAGTACAGTATTGCGAAAACATCCATACTATAGTACAGGGAAAATGGTCGAAAAAAGCGATTTCTCCAAATGTTAAAAAAGTCATAGTAGAGCATATTTAGGTCGTTCATAGTATAGCTTGATGAAAATCAACAATCCAAAAAGTCAATATTTTGAGCGTTTTGAGACAAAATACAAAATGGGGAAAAAAGCCATACTATAGCTCAGGGAAATATGGTCGAAAAATTCATCACTTGCTTTAAAAAGTCATATGACGGCATGTTTAGGTCGTTTATAGTATAGCCTGATGAATTAAAAGTCTAAAAAGTCAATATTTTGAGCGTTTTGAGCCAAAGTACAGTATTGCAGAAAAAGCCATTCTATAGCACAGGGAAAAATAGTCAAAAACGTCATCACTCAGAATGCTTTAAAAAGTCATATTACAGCATGTTTAACTCATTTATAGAAAAGCCTGATCAATAAACTGTCCAAAAAGTCAATATTTTGAGCGTTTCGAGCAAAAGTACAGTATGGCAAAAAAAATCAATAGTATAGCACAGGGAAAATGGACAAAGAAGTCATCGCTCCAAATGTTAAAAAAGTCATAGTAGAGCATGTTTAGGCAGTTCATAGTATAGCTTGATGAATAGAATGTCCAAAAAGTCAATATTTTGGGAATTTTGAGCCAAAGTACAGAATGGGGAAAAAAGTCATAATATAGCTCAGGGAAAATTGTGAAAAAAGTCAATTCTCAGAATGCTTTCAAAAGTCATAGGACAGCATGTTTAGGTTGTTTTTAGTATAGCCTGATGAATAAACTGTCCAAAAAGTCAATATTTTGAGAGTTTTGAGCTAAAAACGTGATGGGGAAAAAAGCCATACCACAGCACAGAGAAAAATGGTAAAAAAAATTATCACACAGAATGCTTAAAAAAGTCATGATACAGCATGTTTAGGTCTTTTTTAGTATAGACTGATGAATAAAATGCCCAAAAAGTCAATATTTTGAGCGTTTTGAGCCAAAATACAAAGTGGTGAAAAAGGCCATACTATAGCTCAGGGAAAAATGGACAAAAAAGTCATCACTCAG
>NW_024628802.1:0-2307 GCF_008729295.1 Plectropomus leopardus | reverse complement strand
TCTAGGAATACTGTGAACTCCAGTAAACTGGTTAGAGTCTGCATCCCAGCCGCCTTCTTCCTCTCCAAGATGCGCTTAGAAATAGAATGATCGTACTTACCTCACGTAAACAGAAGGACCGAGTTCTGACGCGGCGGTGACGGTCTTGAATTTCGTCATGTCTTCCGGAAACAGGACGTGCGAATCCAGTCAGATTTCAAAATAAATTAGATTAAATGAAGTTTATATTGTGTTGCTTGTCCGTAGTCGGGCCAAAACACGAGAGATAAACACACACACGCGCGCGAATAGACGCCCGTCCAAACACACGATCTCACACACACACACACACACACACACACACAGCCTAGAAGGAGAAAAATGAGAGATTCCTCCCAAACGCTCTGTGTTTACTTACCGCTAGTGAATGTGGAAAAACTAAAAGCAGGCGGAGATAGCCGAGCACTACCGAGCAAAGTCGATGTTTGACCGGCGCAGAAAGAACGCAGCAGAACGCGATTATGATGCATACAGCCAAGCGCCTTTCAGATTTGACGATTTAAAAGCACGTCCCGCATGATGATTGACGACCATCAGAGCCAATGGAAATGGGGGGGCACACGGGGGGGCCAATGAGATTACAGGGGGGGCAGGTGCCACCCTGTGCCCCCCCCCAAGCCCCGCCCCGATCGTCGGAAAAATTCAACAAAGTCTCAATCATAGCTCTGTAGGGGAGGGTGGCACTGGAATGAGAAATCAGCCTGTTGCCTAGGGTTACATCCACCTGCAAGAAGATTTTATTCACTGGATAGTTTATCATCCCTACGCAGGCATCCTGCACCAAGTTTGTTCCGTCCCCATTGACAATTTGCAAATGCAGATGAAGCAGAGTGTTACTGAGATCTACATAGCAATCGCCTTGACCTTGAAGCACAAACTCCAGGGGACAAAAGTCAGTGAGAGCTGAGATTGGTGTTACCTTAACATACTGACTTTGTTCGATAGAGAGCTGAATGGGTGGGGCTGCAAGTCCAGCTCTGACGTGCTGCATTCCGGAGATTTATAATGTAGAAGATAGAATCACAATATATTTGAGAGTCAAAATAATGTATCGCTGGACCTCCTTCTCATGGCATGTCTTTCCTGCATTGATTTGCTCCAACGGTTGGACTTGCACTTTTTATGATCCCCTACACGACGCCCTGGGGGTCTTTTTCCTGGTCTTGGAGCTAGAAGCATAAGACCTGCGCTGTATTGATCTCCCGCAACTGAAGCTTGTTTGTGAGATACATGTCCCGGCCTAGGGGGAACCTGGACTAAAGTCACTTGAAAGTCAGAAGTGGTGTTTTCTGTATACACGCTGAGGCTGGCGTTAGAAGGCAGAGTCACATGAAATCCTTCTTCAGACTTTGCGTCCATGGCTCTTTGTGATTTGTATCAAAAGCTGTGTGCTGCCTCTATGCATCAGTCAGCTGAATGGCCTCCACCTAACTATTGAATTTCTCTGGCCAATTTTTCTAGTGCACTAGGACATACTTTTCACAGCGAGAATCTCTTCCACTTGATACAGTTTATTTTTACCAAGCATTACTTTTTGTAATTCAGCTTCATTAAAGGTCCTATCAGTGAGCTCTACATCATAATCTTTTATTTTGTAAATTGTACAATGGGTAAATGTCCCATACAGGTTTTGAAATACCTGCGGGGTGTTTTCAGGAGTGACTTCGTTCGGTTTTATTTTTATGCTTTGATGATAGCTGTCATTATAACTTTTTAACAGATCCTGTAATACATCTACGTAACAACGTGCATTTTTAGCTGTAAAATATCTCCACATTAGTGCACAGTTAAAACTCTCAACCACAGAAGCTTTCAGATTACTGCCAGTGACAAAGTGAACAATATTGTGTTTCCTCATTAACACCTTAAAATTTTTGTTGAAAAATTCTCTACCAGCATCGGTTTGCACCTACTCAGGCACTTTGCTGTCTGTTAACACTGAGGCAAAATTTTTGTTTTTTTTAATAACTTTATTAAACGTTTCACAGAACATAACAATACAACATAAAAACAAGAAGGGGGTTTTGTCAGGGGGTTACATACATGGTATTCCTTTTTTTTTTTTTTTTTTATAAATAAGTTTCTTTACAAAAAGACATTAAAAAGGGTACACAGGTTCAGGGTCTTGACAGTTTTACTGTTGGTTGAGTTTTTGATTGTTTTTATATACTGTTTGGTTTCATTTATAAAAAAAGAAAGCAAGGATTTTTATTTATGTATCGGCATTTATGAATATGCCATTTAGCCAACAGAATAATAAGATTAATT
>NW_024628801.1:0-4335 GCF_008729295.1 Plectropomus leopardus | reverse complement strand
GCAATGACTACATCTGTTTTATGGTTGCTGTGACAACGGCAGTGCATGNTAGGATAGGATAGGATAGGATAGGATAGGATAGGATAGGATAGGATAGGATAGGATAGGATAAGATAAGATAAGATAAGATAAGTGTTATTGTCCCAAAGGAAATTTGGCTGAGTGCAGTTGCAGAATATGTCATTAAACATAAACCTGCAAGAGAAACATTATGCACATCGACATAGAGAAAAGGAAAGATAGATAAGCAATTAAAATCAGAAAAACTGCACGCACTCTATGAAAAAAGCAAACACATCTTACAAAGATGATTGCTCTTCAAATAAATTAAGGACATGTACATATCCACAAGAGAATAAATGACTGTAAAACTATAAAAACAGTAAACCATAAAACTGTATACAATAATAAAGCAGGCAGTCCTTTATAGGCCTCCTTACCCTGCACTCTATTAACCCGAAAACATCATACACAATATGTCCTTTCAAAACCTGTGTGCCAGCTTAACTACCATTTTTTCACACCATTTTTTAATGTTGTCTGCAGAGGTTGTTGTTCTGTCTTACCCATAACTTTCACTGCAATTTTTACCAGGCCGATAATTTCTGTAGATGCAGCAGCCTGTAGCTCCTTAAATCCTTGCTACTTTTTTCTGTTTTTTTCGACTGCACGGCCCCTTCTGCTGAAGCATGACTTTTCTTCGATAGAGAAGCACTTATCAACATCGGGAAAAGTTGTGTGCGGTTTGGACTGAATGCAGCAAACCGCAAGAGGATCTCCATCAACGGCATATGCCAACCAGCCAGTCAGACCAGAGGGGAGAAATGAAACCGAAAATGCCGGACAAAGAGAGGGAGGAGAGTCGGCATCAGGGCGAGGCTGGCCCGACTTGGACTGAGAGCTGTTCCTCTACCAAGTCTTCTCCTGGCTAATGTCGGCTCGCAAGTAAATAAAGTGGATGAGATGTGATTGAGGCTCACACAGCAACGGGAGATCAGAGACTGCTCTGTGCACATCTTCACAGAGACATGGTTAACCCCTAACATCCCAACATGAACAGCAGTAGTAATTATAGCTGTAACCAACAGCCAATGTAACCATGGCGTAACCCCGGATTCGCAGAGTATTTCAGTGTGTTTTCAGGTCATAAAAGAGATTTGTAAGATTTTGGTCACCTATAACTTGTTCAGCATTCGGCTGGACTAAAAGACCTTCTAGGCAGTCTGATGTTTAGTTTTTTCGGTAAGTACATTTTGTTTTAATAGTCTAAAGCCTGTTTTTTGCTTGCAAAAATAAGCATTATCACTTTATCTCCCTTTCTGTTTAATCATAATACATGGCATTTCTTTTGGTTACTGGCATTTTGTAGCACATCCATTTTTTTAACGTTCACGGTAAAGTGGGCAAGTTATTACGTTGTCTACCCCCTTTAGAAACACAGATAATTTAAAGCAGAATTATGCAACTTTATCTTATGTCCCAAGTTGTCAAATTCAGATGTTTTGGGTTGGTGCTTCGGTCTGACAATCAATCAAACGCATTGCAATTTGATTTTATTTGCATCTATTTGTTTTTGGTTTATTTACTTTTACATATTTATTGTCTGAAGTAACTTTTATTTTCAGATTATTATCATATTACATTGTCTTTTGCACTTTCTAAAATGCTTTATACTAGGTAAATGTTTTTTTCTTAATAAGTTGATACGCTTTGTTAATATATTCTACTGTCTATAATGTTGTATAATTTTGTGTGACTGTTAAAGGGTTAAGGCATGAAAAACAAAGTAAAACCACTTTTCTGCCACAATTTCCAATGAACTGCACATTTTTACACCTAAAAAAGGGGGGAAAACATCATGAGTGTAAACTTTTTAATCAACTGATAGTTTTTAATGATGCCTGATTCTGCTCCTAAGCAGCCCGACTCCCTGCATCCACGGAGCCGAGGCTCATAACGAAACGGCAGACTCAGGCCAAATTGCCAGTCAGCAGATGAGATGTCATGCTAGCCAGACATGCTAGACAGGCGGGCGGCGTTGCCTGAGGAGGAATCCGACTATTTAATGTGCCTCTGCAGCCCAGCTGATTCACCACTCCACCGTCCCGTCTAATAGGTTTTGTTGTGGTGAATCACTGCAGGTTTCCTTAATGGAAAAGCCAAACATACTGCTCTAACATTGGGTGACAAGGGCACCTTGGGTTTGCAGATGTTCACGCAGATGACAGATGGCGCCGGCGTAGCTAAGGGAGCAACGAGAACGATGTCTGTGCCAGGCTGGTGCCACATGCACCCCCCCCCCCATATACTGCAGAGTCCCCCATCCCAATATCTCCAAAATGAGGGCCGTATAGCATTGTGCATGTGTCTGTACCTGAGTGTGAATGTCTATCTGTGACTCAGCACTCAGGACTCAAAGGGCTGCACAGCTACAACACATCAGAACTCATGAAACTATCTTTTCTTAAATCATTATATTTTCTCCAAATTGTCTGTTAAGAGAAAAAAAAGTCAACTCCAGATGAGCCAAACGTCCCTAACCATCCAAATCTGCTCTTACCCAAGTGCAGTGGTGGATGAAGTACCTGAAAGTCACACTTGAACAAAAGTACAGATTTTTTTTTTTAAACAGAAAATGACTTTGGTAAGAGTTAAAGTCACCTATTAGAATATTACTTGAGCAAAAGTCTTAAAGTGGCCGATATTTACTGTACAAAAGTAATTTTATGATATAAACGTACTCAAGTATTGAAAGTAAAAGTAAAAGTAAATACTGATGATTAAAAAGCAAATGGTCAGAATTTTGAGACTTGTGCAGTTAGTTATTCTTGCTAGTAATCTTGTTAATCTGGCAGCCCACCACAACTAAAACATCTGCCGCCACATGTTGATTTTTCTATTTTCGGAGCTGGAGCATTCATTAGGAGCACTGTTTAACATCAGTTATTCATTGCGTCACACTCTCGGAGCACAGAGTGTACTCTGGGCACAGATGGAGCAGCGTTTAAAGAGAAACTTAACTGTGCTAGGTATAAAAGTTTGCATTCACTCACACACAGCTTTTCCTCTCATCCATCGATCTGATCTGATGAGCTGTGAACAGATCAACAGATCAATTATCCACCTCACGAGTTACAAACTGCTACTGCAGAATAAAGAACTAATGGAGAGCTCCTCCCTTAGCCATGTTCACAGACACACAAAAACCTCTGAATTTGGAGACGGGACACAGAATGAAACAAAGGGACACACAAACATTTCAAAGAAAGAAAACTGAAAGTTGGCTGTCGTCGTGACCACCATGTACTCTTATTCTGTGGGAATGCCATGACTTTTCCAGGTTTTCAATGACTGTGCAAACCACGTAACCCTCCAAATTAATGCTATCACTACAGTCCCATGCACACAGTTTCTGCAAAACACCACAGCTGAACAAGTCTGCCCGTGTGTGCCTAGTAACAGTGACAACCGTCGTTAAGGGGAGGGGTTTAGCAAACGGTCAGTTTTGTACTCAGACTCTGCCACTTTTGTTGAATCTGGAGGAGCTCCGCTGTGCCAAAAGTATCTCTCTCTTACTGAGGTGGAAGCCTCTAAAGGCGCCAATAAGGAAATGAAACTCCAGCACTGTAAAGGTTTCTGTCACATTATCCCTAACTGCTCTATCAGGAGCAAACTGGCAGCCAGAATGCATATTCAGAGCAGAAACCGACGACATTTTACAACAACTGGAAGTGCAAACAGTAAAAGCTCTGTTGACCAAGTGATAGAAGAAGCACTTAGAGCCGAGAGATTAGATCATTTGGTGCCAACGTGTGGATATTCAGTGTGTCAGATGACAGCAACAATACGGGTGAATTTATATAATGTGGAATAATCTCTCACTTCAGACTCGATTGAAATCTATTACTAAAGAGAGGAGTCTGATTTAAGCATTCACGCAGACAGATTAGGAACCACAGGAAGCGGTGGAGAACAGGTAGAGCTGATAATTACCTCCATTCATCTTCACTGGACCCCGGCTCATGCTTTATGAAGGTGCAGGCCTGCGTTTGATGAATCTCCTCTTAAATTAGCGGTCACTGGTGGATTGAGCGGCTCCATCACTCCGTATGTTCCCATTCATCATCTCATTAGGACGGCGGGATGGGCTGCGCGGGCCTGAGGACGCCCAAAAGAGAGAGGAGACGCTATCAGCTCCGTAACCAAACATTTTGGAGATGTTGTTTACAAATCTGTCATAAACCACAATCTGTTCAGTTCCCAGGGACATTTAAATCATTTGTAGGGAAAAAAAGTCTTAATGTATCAGGGGCAGAGAGCGGCACAGTTGTTTAC
>NW_024628800.1:0-2433 GCF_008729295.1 Plectropomus leopardus | reverse complement strand
GACGTTTTCCCATCATCACTGACAGTTATCAGCTTGTGTGTTTTCTGGTAAACTTTCTTTTTCTGTTTCCTGCTCTCACCGCTTTCAAACTGTCTCATCAATTTTACTGCCAACGTGTGTGGGGTACATTTTGTACATTGCCTCATCTTGGCTCCATTGCATTTTGGGTGTACTAGAATGGACTTTGAATAGATTCAGCGGTGTGGGAGTTTAACTTGTAAAATGTTACTATTGATGGGCAGAAAACACACATCGTGTACATACAGTTTTTGAGTAAATTGTAAAAAAAAAAAAAGAGAGAGAGATTGTCAATTTGTCTTTGATACAGCAAGTTTTTTATACAGCCCCATCAGGGAACAATTATTGAGTCTAGACATTTTGATAGGAGGTAACATCATCGTAAACACACACATACTGTATAAATTAATGTACACAGATGCATAGGCATAATCTCTCTGGCTCTAGATGCTTAAATGGGTTTCAAAGGTAGACTAAAATGAATTAGTTGTCTCTTCTGTACACTGAAACTTCAGGCAAGTTCAGAGTCAAGCCACACCTGTGTCAATGATGATCCAGCACCCGTGTGTTTATTAAGACATGATGGAAAAATAAACATAGTGAAACTTGATGTCACTGAGCTATGTCTGAAACATGTGCCTCACAAGACAGGTTTCCTCCTGCAGAGAGTTGAGAAACCCTGTTATTCAGAATAAAGACAGAGGTGGAGCAGGAGGTGGTCAGCTCCAGCCCCAAACCTTTCCTCAAAATCCCAGAAGGGGTTGGCATGGTTAAAAATGAGTCATGCTTGTTGTTCGTTTTGGAATGGTTTAAAAAGGATTAAGGCTTTTAGAACAGATAGATACAAAATAAAATGTAGGCTCGACAGAATGGAAGACAGAATTTTTTCCTTGAAAACTGTCATTTTTTTCCAAGTGATTTTTAGGCATTCAGTTATCAAAAATGACTTGAAAATAGTGTGTATAGCTGCTGTAAATGGGAACAACATTAGCAGTGGGGGACCAGGCACCCAGACGCCCCCTAATTTGGGTTTAGCCCCAAGTATTTACAACATCTGGCTCCTCCCCTGAATAAAAGCATATGTTACGACTAAGTGCGTCCCTCTAAAAATCCCAGTTTACTGTTTTGGATACACTTGTTCATGTTTACTGAGTGCAGTGAGCATATTACAGTTTGTAACAGTGTTTGAGGTTATTAAGGCCAAATGATAATTTCAATGTAATGTTTTTCCATTGTTGAGTGAGTACCTTCAATGTCAAAAATGAAGGTTAAAGATTACTTTTAACACAGCTATATTTTTCTCCATTTGTATATCAGTTACTCACTGCATGTTTTTTGAAGAATCTCCCTAAGAAAGATTAATCTTAATGGACTGAAGTTTGAATTGAGGACCATGCCTAACAACAGCAAAACTAAACTGAACTTGTTCAATATAATCCAAGTCTCATTTTCCAGTCGTTTGCTCAGTACTTTCCAAACTGCCTGAGCATGCGCTTACAAATGAGCTCCGTTTTTTGGGTTATTCGTTCACCGTGGAGGCATGTGAGAAAAAAAAGTTTTCCTCACAAATTCAAGGTAACACGCAGTGAGTATACAAATGGTAATTTTAAAGGTAAAGTATTCCTTCAACTACCACATAGTTGAGATTTCAACGGTTTTCTGAGTGACCTGACTGCAGATTGATACATGCGGTTTTATAGACGCACTACCTGATGCTCGGTAATTGTCCCCTGACAGATGCAGTGCCTCCAAGAGCAGGACGCTCTCATCCCTAAGCCTCGTGGGACTTTGCCTAAGGTGTGTGCTGTGGTGCTGGCTGCCATGACAATAGGGGGCACAGTGTTTCTGTCTCCTGAAAGGTTATTTGGATGGATTGCCATGGTAATACTAATCCTGACCCTCGGTCCTCTGCTACACGGACTCTGTCTGCTAGCAGAGGAGATGCTTTAT
This sequence comes from Plectropomus leopardus, assembly GCF_008729295.1. Classification (NCBI taxonomy): domain Eukaryota; kingdom Metazoa; phylum Chordata; class Actinopteri; order Perciformes; family Serranidae; genus Plectropomus; species Plectropomus leopardus. Next base: position 465 of record NW_024628800.1, on the reverse strand, counting down.
CATTCAGACACAAGGTGAGAGAAAAGATGTGGGTGTGTTTGTGTGCGTTACAGTCGGTTGGAGTACGAGCAGAGACAGCATGTTCAGTGGCATTTTTGTATTTAGAAAAAGAAAAGAAAAATAAGGGGTTGTGTTTTTCCTTTATAATTGCTTAATCCTTTGAAATCTGAGCAAATTGGTTTGATTTATTTCAAATATGTGGGCAAAGGGCTACAAGCAACACAATAAGACATGGTTCAAAAAGAAGAAGTTTGTAAAAAAAAAAAAAGTCAAAGTCAAAGTCAGCTTTATTGTCAATTCTGCAGTATGTACAAGACAAACAGAGGATTGAAATTGCATTACTCTCAACTCTCTGTGACAGAGAGTAGACATAAATATATATATATTTAAAAAGAGATAAATAAAAACTGTACAATACAAACAATGACACATTAAAAAAATAGACAAGGCAAAGTTATAGTAGTG
>NW_024628799.1:0-1829 GCF_008729295.1 Plectropomus leopardus | reverse complement strand
CAAGTGAAACAGTTAGATCTGGTTTGAATTGGGAAACACCAACAGCATATATTGGTGAAATTTATTAGTGATTTTTGTGTTTTTCACTCTGTGTGTTGGATTCCACTGCTTTAAGTCCCACTTTGAAGAGTTTAAGAAGACGGATTCAGTAAATTCTTTAAAAAAATTCAAATTATTTGGAGATTTTACAATGCAGTGTCAGAAAAAAAGTTTTCCATTTCTTTGAGAAATGAGAGGTTTGAGAGGTTAATTTAAGACATTTTAATACCAATTAAGGCCTTCATTTTAGATTTATGAATGCTTTTTAAGACTTTTTTAGGGTCCGCGGTAAACCTGATAAAATATAAACCTAGCTTTCAGTAGATAGAAAGTGTAAAAATAATTTACAGTAAGGTGTAAATATAAAAACTGGATCACAGTAAGGTTCAAAGTATTAAAGGTAGCTAACAATAAGGTTCAAAATTACAACAAAAATACCTAACAGTAAGGTGCAACCAATATATCAAGTCAAGTCAATTTTATGTATAAAGCCCATTATCACAAAACACAGTTTGCCTCAGAGAGCTTTACAGCACATCCATCTGTCCTTAGACCCTCACATAATCTAAGGAAAAACTCCCCCAAAAACCCTGTAATGGGAGAAAAAATGGTAGAAACCTCAGGAAGAGCGACTGAGGAGAGATCTCTCTTCCTGGATCCAATATGCAATATATAGTGACCATATCAGTGTTAACAGTATAAATGATAATAATAATATGATGATAATTTTTCATTAGTGTCAGACGTGAGGTAGTTGATTTAAGAATGCAAGAGTTACATAATATTCATGATTATATCCATGATATTTACTTTAGGTCAAGTGATTGATTACTTTGATTCAAGATAAAAATCAAGGTATGTGATCATCCTCCTACCCTCTCAGACTCTGGTCTGACACATGAGGGTTTGGTAACATCCTCCTGTGTGTCTCAGCAGGCTCCTCTCTCCGTCTCTGCTGTTTGTGGTCATGAGACTGGACAGCAGATGACAGTTTGCTCTCCTGGGAAAAGTAAAAATTGTTTGTCATCATCAATCTGCTGTAAAAAATAACCCCTGAAGCCAAGTACTGACAGATTTAACAACCTACCTGATCCCTTTAGCCACGTTTTAAGCTCATACTTGACCCAAAAGTAACGTAGTCAGCTCAACTTTTTCTCCTCTAGTACAGTTAACTATGGAGCTTGTTAGCCGTTGGCTGAAATTAGCATCTAACGTTAACTTAAAAATAGCAAACGTTACACTTTTGGACGAACAGATATAGCTTTATGGTTAACAAAAATACATAAACACTTATTATTAGTGTGATCAAAACAGCTGTTAAATTATTATCTAAACATTCACAACAGTTAAAAGTTGGCAGCTACTTTCATTATCGTTCGTTAGCATTACTAGCTAGCCTGCTAGCTAAAAAAAAAACAATCGTTATGTTAGTTTTCGTGAACTACCTTGTCCATCTTTAGGTTTTCCTATACGTAGTCACATGTCCTCATGTTCACTCGATCCTCCACGTGCTGTCAAACTTCCCGTTACAGCGATAATACATTTATCTTCATACAGCAACAGTGTGTTGGCTAACCAAGCTAAGCAACCTGTTCGATAGCATTAGCAGCTAGCTGTTAGCTGTTAGCTGAGCCTGAGTCAAACAGCTGATGTTTACTGTGTGCAGAGAGAGCTTACAGCGACATCTTTTGGCCTACCACAAAACATTAAAACACTTAAAAATTCCTTATTTTATGAGTAAGTAACTTAAAACGTGTGTTCATAAATATGGTAATTAAGTGTATAATAAT
>NW_024628798.1:0-7896 GCF_008729295.1 Plectropomus leopardus | reverse complement strand
ATTGTCATCCTTTAGGCACTTAAGTCACATAATTGCAAACAAACTATTGAATCAGCTTTGCAGTTAGGGAGAGATTAAGTTTTTGTGTCAAAGAAACAGAAATGTTTGGGCTGTTCCAGGCTAAAATCCTTTCACAACGTTTAAAATCTACAGTACTTAGAGCATATTTTTGGTCTACTGTTCTCTAAAACGTTGTCGTGTTTGTTTGTATTTTTTTTCCTTTTTTGCGCCATTCATTAATGCTAAAATGTTGATGTGGGAATTAAAAACGCAATCTGTGCATTAAAGTCAGGTTGGTAATAGTGGCTTTTTACGTAGTGTCTTACTTTTTTTTTAAGATCCATCTTTGCTTATTTCATTTGTTCTTATTTTTGATTCTTTAAAATGCTGACGGAGGAGTGAACAGGGTGTAACAGAAGAAACCACTGAAATGCTGCACAACTGGATATTTAAACTGAGAATAAAATGTGACAATGAAGAGTGTGCATCGTTTGGTCATTTGCAGTTTGAATTCAATCTGAAGAAAGTGAAAGTGAAAATGAAGCGAGGAAAGACGACACACCTGAAACACAACGCACGATTTTAGGACATTACTAGGATTTAGAGACATTACTGGGATTGTAGCAAATGTTTAGGTTTGAAGGACATTTCTATGAATTTAACACATTTCTAGAATTTTTGGACATTTCTCCAATTTTAATCAATTTGATTTTAGGACATTTCTGGGACTTTGGGGCATTTCTAGCACTTTAGGATGTTTCTCAAATTTTAAGACATTTTTGTAGGATTTTAGGACATTTATAGAATTAGTTTTGAAACCTTGGATATCAGGACATTTACATAAATTTATAAATGTGCACCTGTATGTTTTGGCAAGATGTGGTGCCATTTCTTGTAAAGGCTGATGGGAGGGGTGAACAGGTTTTCTGTTTGCAGGCAATAGAGTTAACCGTTAAAATGCTGAACAACTGGATATTCAAGGTGTGAATAAAATGGGACAATAAAGGGTGTGGATCATTTTAGTCTTTTAAAGTGTGACTTTAATCTTGATGAAATGAAAGTGAAAATGTGTAATCATAAAAAATACTCAACTGTCTTTATGGAGGTGTTTGGGTCTAAAAAATATTAAATTTATCATATAACGTCTTGTGTTGAGACTGGATTTGACATTCACACTCTTGTAAAATATGGGAAAATTAAATAAAATTTGTAACATTTCAAAATGCAGAAAAATATTCAGTGTTGATCTGTTCAAAGAAGATATTTAAGATATTAGGCTATATTAATAAAATCTCGACCAGTGGTTTCCAGCTGGTGGGTCACAGTCCAGAACAAACAAGCTTTATTTTGGGGAACCTGGTAGCTCACAGTGGGTGCCACGACCTGTTTCTGCATGCCATCCCAAAAACCCCAAAAATAATCCAAGGAATTTTTTTTTTTTTTTAAAACCCTTTTAAAGCACAGTGAGTTTCTGCTACAGATTTGTTTGATTTACTTTGAAGTGCTATTTCTGTTTATTCTTGCATATTTTTAAAAAAAATCTTCGTGTTCTCAGCCAATGTGTTGTTTACGTTTGTGAAATAAAATGTAATAATTTATAATGTGCAGACCTTGAACTAATGACTGAAAACAAATCTGGACCAGTTGGGAACCACTGACGTAGACCTAATGAGAAAAAGTGAAGAGGTGTGAGGGCTGAAAATTATTGTATCTTTGTTGAAATGGTACCAAAAAGTTAAGCTCTTGTTCTTTTAATTAACCTTTTGAAACCTGAGCAGATTGCCTTGATTTCTTTCAAAAGCACAAGAAACATGCAATGATCAATGAAAAAGGGAAATGACCCCCCCAAAATAATAAAAACAAAAAAACCTGAAAATTATAATTATTATTATTTTTAAGTAAGACAGTTAAAAAAAGAAACAAGGAATTTTTTTTTTATTTTCTATTTTTTTTAAGAAAAAAATTCTAACATAATTTCAAATATGCATACACACACACACACACACACACACACACATATGTATATATATTATTTCTTGCAATATGTGGAACATCTCTTGCAGAGTTGCTTGTTGCCTTTTTTCATGTTTTTGAAAGAAATTGCGCTCATTTGCTCAAGGTTAAAAGGTTCAAATACTTGTAAAGGCGTCTGAAAGCAGCACAAGACAAGAAATGTCGCTTCAGGTTGTAAAGGGTTAAGGCAGGACTGAATTTAACACAAATGATCATACTTTCACTTTAGGCTCAGTGTATTAAACAGCCTGTGAAGGTGACGCGTCGACACCTCTGGTCTTCCTCTAGTTTTTGGGTGTGGTTCGTTGCATGATGATGTTATATAAGAGGCGCTGCTGCACACAGACTCTTAACTGTCTCTCTGAACCTCACATAAAGCAGCTCACCTGCTCTCTGCCATCCAGACATGGGAGGCGTACTCACCACTGATCGTAAGTTCATATCCAACTATATTTATACTGTAATTATCAAAAGATATTGGGGTATTTTCATTTTAGGTTTTTCGCAGTGTACACTTTTCATTATTAACGTGCCGACCTCATTTATAAACTTTTATTAGTCTTTTATGTGTTTAATTTTACTCTCCTACTGTCTCGTCTGCTTTGGTGTTTTGTATACATCATATTAATAATAATAATAATAATAATCATAATAAGAAACTTTATTTGTATAGCACCTTTCATGCAAGAAATGCAGCCCAACATGCTTTTTAAGAAAGAAATTAAATGCAACAAATGCTTTGCATCAAAACATATAAAAGACAAAAAAGACTATAAACTGCATGTAAAAATAAAATCAAATGGATTAAATCCACTTGATAATACTAATAAAAGAAAGATGAAATAAGGATATAAAAATTTAGTGCACAGAATGCATAACATAAAATGGAAAAGAAAAGGAAAAAACCCACTGACATTATATAATAAGCATGAAAATAGAGTATATAAAATGCATAAAATCAAGGAAAATACACAATGTTAAAGATGTGCAGTAGGCAGGGCCAAGCAGACAGCAAAGCAGCTGAATCAGAGCTAGTTAAAGGCTAAAGAGAAGAGATATTTTATTAGTTTTCTGAAAATAAGTCCCCCTCTGCCCTGCACATCACCATAGCAACGTGTCCTCATGTCTGATGTATTTTTCCATGTTTCCTATTGCTGTCAACTGCACATCCAGCCGAGGCAAAAACTAAACCCGAACCCCCATTTGTTTTTATTTGTTTTCAGCCATCCCATCAGAGCCGTCCAGATACAATAACGACGAGCTCCGGATTGTGATGGTAGGAAAGACCGGAGCTGGGAAGAGCGCCACAGGAAACACCATCCTGGGAGAACAGATCTTTAAATCAATGTTCTCCCCTAAATCTTTGACTGAAGTCTGCACTAAGGCCTTTTGTGAAGTGGATGGACAAAACGTTGCTGTTATCGACACTCCGGGTCTGTTTGACACCAGGGTTGATGAAAAGAAAACCAGCATGGATATTGTCCAGAGCATTTCTTATGCGTCTCCTGGACCCCACGTTTTCCTGGTCGTCATCAAGCTGGACAGATTCACAGAAGAAGAAAAGAAAGCAGTGCAGAACATTCAGAAGATCTTCGGTAAGGAAGCAAATAAATACAGCATGGTGCTCTTCACCCACGGTGACCTGCTCAGAGGGAAACCCATCGAGGAGTTCTTGGAGGACAGCGAAGAACTGAAGGAACTTGTGGCCAAATGTAACGGTCAGTACCACGTCTTCAATAACGAAGCGCAGGATCGATCTCAGGTCAACGAGCTGCTCGACAAGATCAGAAAAATAGGAGAGAAGAACGGAGGAGGCCACTACACCACTGAAATGTTCCAGGAGGCAGAGAAGGTGATAGAAGAGGAGAAACGACGAATCCTTAAAGAGAGAGAGGAGCAGATGCTCAAAGAGAGTGAGGAGCTGAGGAAGAAACTAGAGGAAGAGTTTGAGCAAAAAATGAAGGAGGAGAAGGCTGACAGGGAGGCCTATGAGAGAAAGATGGAGGAGGAAGTGAAGAAAATGAAGGAAATGCAGGAACAGCAGGCGAGATGGGACGCAGAAAGAAGCAGTCCATTACTTCTGCTGCTAAAGCAGCTTTTTGAGGGAGTGTTACGGCTTTTCTTCACCCGATAAAGTCCTTGAGTTCTGGACAGCAGATTTATCTGTTGTGGATTATTATCAGTTTGCAGTTTAGTTTTTTTGTTGTTGGGTTTGAAATCATAAAAGTAACTTAATGATTAAGATTTTAATGTTCCATATTTGTCTTCCGAGAACAAAAGACAACACATGATAAGGTTTCGTTTAGAGATACATGATTACGATGCTCGTGTGTGTGTGTGTGTGTGTGTGTGTGTGTGTCTCATGTGAAACTTTGTAAATTTGATTGTAAAGTTGCTCAGGTGATCATGAACTAAAGCTGATTAAATAATTAAATAACTATTTAATTATTTTTTTACTTTTTACTTTCTTTTATATAGTTTTATATGTGTGCAAATTAAAAAAATAAAATCATAAAATAAATTAAACAAAACAACATATAATATAAAATAACACAACATAACATAACACAACATATCGCTCCTGCTCGTTTTCCTACTTTTTTATGGTAGTAACAAGAACAAATGTACATTTATATTTATACTTTAGCGTTTAGATATATTTATTTTATATTAGTACTTATGTTTAAATTTTATTGATATATTTTACACTTTCCTACTTCTTTTAAGACTTTAGAATGGGAGCATCTGTAACTAAAGGCAATTTCCCCTCGGGGATCAATAAAGTATTTCTGATTCTCATTCTGATAACATAGCATAAAATGAAATAATATAAAATTAAATTAAATTAAATATCGCAACTGCCTCAAGGGTTGGGGTCAGTTTAAGCATGTGGCTTCTTGACCTCTCCTGACACATTTTTAGTTTTTACTTTTACACAGTTTTATATGTGTGCAAATAAAATAAAATAAAATAAATAAAATAAAATAAAATATTGCAACAAATATTTGACTTCTTCCGTTACAATAAATAATGACGTCATGTTTAAATGGTACCAGTAGTTCAGCAGTTTAACAGCCTATTAAAAAAGTCCAAATTGTCCCAGAGCAACGGAGGAAAATCCCCCAAAAAACCCCAAACATTTGACACCGTCCCCAGAGCCTCCCTCGCCTCGGGTGTTTGCAGTAACCATGGTAACGCTGCTCCGGAGCAGCAGGAGGCGGTAACGCGCCTAAAACGCGCAAATAATAAAGACGACGAAGAAGAAGGTTCAAAGTTCAGCGCAGCTCCCCTCGTGTGCTGCGGTGCGTTTTTGCAGACTGAGAGCGGAGTTTAAACACCTGCAGGGACATAAAAACACCTTTATCTCGGAGGAGACAGCTCGCTGAAGAAGTAAGTAAACGCTGGACGTGTCTTATTGTCCTCTGAGCGCCATGACAGTCGGAACTTTGCGGGTGTTTACACCGAAATGCTGTTTGCTAGCTTGTTAGCAAACAGTTAACAGTTAGTTAGTTTGTCTCGACGCTGGTGCTGTTTAACAGTTCACAGGTTAATTATTTTACTGTAATATAAGTAATATTAAATAAATTTAGCTTTTAAGCTGCCTGGTAATCGACTCTTTTTATCCGGCGGTTAGCATCTGTGTGGCTAGGTAAGCTAATCTAAGCTAACAAACTAACGTAGTTTAACTTTGCACCGACACTTAAATGTATTTTTAACGCAGATAAAGTCACCAGATTCACAGACATTATAGTTACATGGTTATATGTCCCTTTGTAGTTTGTGTAGTTCACGTGTTTTAAAGATACTTTTGATTATTTAGCTTTGTTTGTTTACGTAAGGTGACACCGAGCGTTTGTTAGGTAACTTTACTCACAGCTGACCGGCACAGAGGCCAGTAAATCAATTACATTTAAGAGTTATTAAGACTTTTTAACGCTACACGGAAATTTTAGGAAAAAAACTTACTTGTGAAAAAGCATCTGACAGCAGAAGGGGTCGACAGATTTATGATTTTCAGAGCCGAAAACACTACTGATTATTAGTCAGTGAGATCGATAATTGATGTTTGAACTCGATATGCGTTTACAATAAAAATTAAAATCTTTCCGTCAACGTCTAGTATTTGGAAAACAGCATATTCCAACTCAAAACTTCGTTTAATTGCCTTTAAAAACCGTTTAATCAAAACTGAATCTGAAACATCAAACAGGAATTTCTCAGCAACATTTATATACACCTATTTGTATTTTTTTTTTAAATGAATAAATAAAAATAGCTGCCTAACGTTTAACAAATGTAAGTTTCCTCCCATGCTGACTTTTTATTTGTACTTTTAAAGTACTTGATTTTAAGATGAAACAATGATACAGATAATCTGCTAAATGCTAAATAGCAGCCCCAATAAGCGTCCAGGCTGATGACTTGTCGACCCCTAAAATGCAGCACAAGCAAAGTGATGCTGATCCAGATTTCAAAGGGTTAAGTGTGTGAAGGTACCCTGTAGTAGATTGTAAAGGCCTTTGGGATTAATATATAAATGTAATATCTTCACACAGGCTGTAACTCTGATGAACTCTTAACGGTCACAGAGTGTCAGAATATTCACTAATGCACATTTTGCGCTCTTTTTGCACTTGCTTCTTAACTTAAATTGTATACATCAGCTAAATTTTTATTTTTTTATATTCAGTGTTTAATTTGTACCTTGAGAGCAAAGCTAACCAGAGTCAGATTCCTTGTTTGTGTAACCATAATCTTAATTTGACGTTCCCCTCGTGCCCTCAGGTTGCCATGGCGTCCTACACCTGCATCAGCTGCCGAGTGGCTTTCGCAGATGGCGAGGTGCAGCGAGCGCACTACAAAACCGACTGGCACCGCTACAACCTGAAGCGCAAGGTGGCCGACATGCCGCCGGTCACTGCCGAGAACTTCCAGGAGCGAGTCCTGGCACAGCGGGCGGCCGCCGAACAGCAGGCGAGCGACGCGACGGCCACAGAGGGCTGCGCCGTCTGCAACAAGAAGTTCTCCAGCGCCAACGCATACCAGAACCACCTGCAGTCCCACAAACACCAGCAGGCGGAGAGGCAGGCGCTGCTGGCGGCGCAGAGGAAAGTGGAGAAGATGAACGAGAAGAACCTGGAGAAAGGACTCGGAGATGAGAAGGTGGATCACGACGCCAGGAACGAGGCCCTGCAGCAGGCCCTGAGAGAGCAGCAGAGGCCGAGCCCGGCGAAGCAAGGGGCGGCAACGGAGGCGAAAAGACAGAAGGCGGAGAAGCAGGAGAAACCTCCGAGGATGATGTGGCTGGAGGAGCAAACCAAGAGGCGAGAGAGAGAGGAGGGAGCTGCAGCTGTGGAAGGTAAGGAGGAAAAAAACATCACTAAATCTACTTTATTAGGTAAGAGTATGCCTGTTTTTATTTTCTTATGTTTTCTACAGTTTTTAGATGAATTATCAGGGCTTGGTGATATGAAATCACCTCTGAAACCTCAATCATCACCAGTTTCACAAGCACTTAAACCTATAAAACTTGGTGTGAAATGTTTGGAAAATTGAAAATAAATAAATAAAAATTACTGAACGATGACAACAATGGCTAAAGACCTGAAAACTGAGCAATGGGGACAAAGTCCAAATGGGAAAGACAGATGATGAGCAACTTGACAAGACATTTTGGGGAAATAAAAAAAAGAAGAAAAAGAGAAAAAAAATGAGAAAGGGGAATATTCTAAATTATCCCAAAATTTCCAAAAACTATATTTATCATTCTTTTTGCAATTTTCTGGTCTTTCTCATTTTTTTTTATTTTCAGGTAATTTTACTGTAAGTGTTTTTTTTCCTTATATTTTCTACAGTTTTTAGATGAAATTTGGACATTTTTTT
>NW_024628797.1:0-2147 GCF_008729295.1 Plectropomus leopardus | reverse complement strand
CTAAACCAGGAGCTCTCTTTCAATGGGAACTCTTCAGATCTGGACTGACTGACATACTCAGCCTTACGACATCCAAACAATCCTAATCAAAATTCAGATTTCTTATGTGGCCCACAAGGACGACTACTGGGCATCAGTTATGTGGGTCACTTTATCAATTCAGCCTCAAATTAAACAAGAACAATCAGGGCAAAGAAGTTGTATATAGCAGAGCCACTGTATAGCACATGTCTAACTATAAGGAGTATCAGTGTATTTTAAGAGACTGTGATGCACAAATGTATCTACAGTGTTTTTAAAAAAAATATTTTAGAAACAGTGACAATCTTTGTTTACAAAGTCTAGCAGTTATATCATGCTCAGAGCAGGAATACTAATTAAATGAGTTTCTGTGATTCCAACTGAGAGTTTGAGACATTTAAACTAAACTTCTCAGTTTTAAATTAACTTGCTTCAGATCAGAAAAACAGGCAGCTGCTCTGCTAGTATTTCATAATTATTTAATGGCTTAGAGGCCTAATGATGCAGTCTTAACTTGATGAACAACTACATTTTTAAATGAAAGACCAATTTCAGTTGATAACGACCTGTTAGTCACTGATAGAAGAAACAGAATAAAATACTGCATTGCATAATCAAGTTGAAAGTATGTCAAGTGATCTGGAGGAGGCTTCAGCCTGGAAACAAGTCCTGTCAGTTTTCAGTGTTCACTGTTAATTTGGAGACACTATAAACAATATAAAGCAAGCTGTGGAGTGATGCAAAGCTTGTGCTACAGTCTTGTACACAACATGCCATGTCACAAGGAACATTATGTCCTGCCTATCCTGCAAAGTCATAATTCATCATAGTAATTTGTGCCACCAGACCAATGGAGTACTTCCCCACCAATCAATGTCATCAAATTAGTAATTTGTTCTCTATTACTTCTCCCTCATATTAGCCCTCATAGCTACTTGCACCCATGCACTTGTGTTTTAAATCAGTCAGTCAGGTGATATTCCATATTTTTCTTATTATTAATGTAAAAATGGGATATGCCAATAATATGCAAATATTCTATTGTAAACAGGTTGTAAACATAAGCACAGTAATGGTAAAGACGTGTTTATAATCATGTTTTTGAAGACATAAGTTTGGTATGTTCTCTAGATAATTGCTGTATTATTGTTTACACATATTTTAAGTTAATAGTAAGGTTAAGTAGATATTGTGTTGTCAGGTATTCTGAGTTGACTAAAAGTTATGAGAAAGAACCCGATCATGTTTGGACTGATTTATTCCTTCACACACACCCACGTTGCTTACACTAACAATGAAAACACATCAATGATGTTCTCTTGTTGTATTATTATCAATGATGATCAGAGCCAAAGGTGATAAAAACCCATGTCTACTGCAGAGTCATTTGACCCCAGTGTGAATACTGAGCGTACGCATTCCCATTGCATTAAAAAGCCAGATGTTAGCAGGTGATAGCAGGTTTTCTGAGCAGTGGGAATGAGGCCATAGGGAAAACTCTGTTTTGGAGCCAGCCTCAAGTGGACATCAGAGGAACTGCGATTTCTGGCACTTCCTTATTGGCTTCGTTTTTTTGCCCTCAGCGGTTGCTGCTTGGAGAGACAGTAAATTAAATCGGCAGGTTGTTGTAAGCTGACTCTGTGTTATCTGAAAAAAAACTTACTACTTTTATACGTGATACATCCCCCATCCCCAAATATTTATCTATTATTCATTTGTTAATTTTCTGTAACCATTTGTCCTTGCAAGGGTCGTGGGGGGGCTGGAGCCCAGCTGTCATCGGGCGGAAGGCAGGGTACACCCTGGACAGGTCGCCAGACTATCGCAGGGCTGACACATAGAGAAGACAACCATTCACGCTCACAGTCACACCTAGGGGCAATTTAGAGTCACCAATCAACCTGACCTGCATGTCTTTGGACTGTGGGAGGAAGCTGGAGAACCCAGAGAGAACCCAAGCAGACACGGGGCGAACATACAAACTCCGCACATAAGGGCCTCCGTCCCTGGCTTGAACCAGGGACCCTCTTGCTGTGAGGCAACAGTGCTATCCTCTCCTCTCCTCCTTCTTCATTTTGTTAATTCTTTTCTTCTCTTTCCCATAACCCTTGATAATAATAATAATA
>NW_024628796.1:0-3107 GCF_008729295.1 Plectropomus leopardus | reverse complement strand
CTTCCGGTGGGACGTGTCCTGAACACCTCACCCAGGAGGCGTCCTGGATGCATCCTACTTAGATGCCCGAGCCACCTCATCTGGCTCTTCTCGACACGGAGGAGCAGCGGCTCTACTCCGAGCTCCTCCTGGATGACCGAGCTTCTCACCCTGTCTCTAAGGGAGAGCCCAGCCACCCTACGGAGGAAGCTCATTTTGGCCGCTTGTACCCGCGATCTTGTTCTTTCGGTCACTACCCAAAGCTCGTGACCGTAGGTGAGGGTAGGAACGAAGATCGACCGGTAAATCGAGAGCTTTGCCTTTCGGCTCAGCTCCCTCTTCACCTCGACAGATCGGTGCAGAGTCCGCATTACTGCAGACGCCGCACCGATCCGCCTGTCGATCTCCAGCTCCATCCTTCCCTCACTCGTGAACAAGACCCCGAGGTACTTAAACTACTCCACTTGGGGCAGGATCTCCTCCCTGATATGGAGGGGGCACACCACCCTTTTCCGGCTGAGAACCATGGCCTCGGATTTGGAGGTGCTGATTCTCATCCCAGCCGCTTCACACTCGGCTGCGAACCGATCCAGTGAGAGCTGAAGGTCACGGCCTGATGAAGCCGACAGGACCACATCATCTGCAAAAAGCAGCGACCCAGTCCTGAGGTCACCAACCGGACCCCCTCAACACCCTGACTGCGCTTAGAAATTCTGTCCATGAACAGAATCGGGCTGCCCTGGCGGAGTCCAACCCTCACTGGAAACGAATCTGACTTACTGCCAGTAATGCGGACCAGGCTCCTGCATACAGGGAACAGACGGCCCGTAAGCTATACTCCCGGAGAACCCCCCACAGGACTCCCCGAGGGACATGGTCGAATTCCTTTTCCAAGTCCACAAAGCACATGTGGACTGGTTGGGCAAACTCCCATGCACCCTCAAGGATCCTGCCAAGGGTCCAGAGCTAGTCCACATTTCCATGACCAGGACGAAAACCGCATTGCTCCTCCTGAATCCAAGGTTCGCCTATCTTGCGGACCCTCCTCTCCAGTACCCCCAAGTAGCACCTTACCAGGGAGGCGGAGCAGTGTGATCCCCCTGTAGTTGGAACACACCCTTCGGTCCCCCTTCTTAAAAAGAGGGACCACCACCCTGGTCTGCCGTTCCAGTCACGGGAAGGAGGTCCCACGTTGCGTCTTCAGGCTGTACTCAGCTGGGCCCCATGGGTAAAGGCCCGGTCACCAGGCGCTCGCCATCGAGCCCTACCGCCAGGCCTGGCTCCAGGGGGGGCCCCAGTAACCCCTGTCCGGGCGAGGGAAATTTTGGACCATTAATGTGTTTCATCATAAGGACTCTGGTGAGCCAAACTTTGTCTGGTCCCTCCCTTAGGACCTGTTTGCCATGAGCGATCATTGGGACACGCAATCCTCTCCACTACAATACGGTGGTACCTCAGGGCCACGGTTTCTCCGACGGGCTCAAACCGCCACATGTGAGTCTGTTGTTGTTGTTTATTCTGTTAGAAGCTCCGCCTCTAAGAACAAACAACCAACCAGAAAGCAGCGTGACTCACCTAGTCTCCTCCTCGTCCTCGTCCTCGTCCTCCTCTTCTGTGCAGAGAGAGGAGGTGCTGTCCACACCTGACTGGAAGCTCCGCCCCCAATCCTCCTCCTGATTGGACAGACAGACAGAGGGACAGTTTGGGGACATCAGCTGTGCCCATTTTTTTCTGTCCTGAGGCAGAAAATAATCTAACATCACTGAGACTGAAAGTGTCTTCAGGCGATGTCTCTCAATGTGATGTCTGTTTCCATGGTGATATTAAAAAAAGGTGATTTATTGTGTCAGACCGACTAAACAGGACTTTTAACACTTTAACGCCTGGATCCTCATCAGTTTCCTTGTGCTACGTTCAGGTACCTTTGACAGATGTCTTAACCTCTGAAAGCTGAAAAATGTTGGTTGAAATTATTTTGAAAAACATTGAAAAAATGCAGTAAGCTACTGCAAAGTAACGACCTGCAAATAAAAGCATAATTAAAACACAAAAAATGCTAAAAGGTGATAAAATCAACCCTAGGGTTTATATGATGTCATCAAAAACTAGGGAAAAGTGTCGAGAAAATTTTTTATTATATATACATATTTTAGCACTTTCTTTCATTTTCATGTTTGTTTCTGATTTTTACTTTTTTTTTTTGTTGCCTATTTTCTGACAATTTTCTTGTAACTTTTTATAAATGTCAAATTTTTTTCTTGCCGTTTTTTGTGAAGTTGCTCGTTGGCGTTTTCCTCTGTGAAAGAAATCAAGCCAATGAGCTCGAGTTTCAAAGGGTTAAAATCCTGTAAAAATGAAATCAGACTAAAGTTGGATTAATACGCCAAGATCATGTGACAGGAAGTGGAGTTCCTCCATCAGTGGGACTCTGACTGTACTCGGCATTGTGAGGCCTCCTTCCGCGGTTAGAGACAGGGACTGTTCGTTATTTATGAGGGGGGAAGAGGAGCTGCATTAAAACAATGTCAGCTCTGAGGAGGGACATGTCTTTGTCATTTTGTCTCAGCTGAGAGACAGACAGCTTGAAAAGGTCTGAAAGATGTCAGTGATGATGTCAGTGGTGATGTCACCTACCTGAGGTACCTGATGTACCTGAGGAGCCAGAGAGGGCTCAGAGAAGAAACAACTCCTGACCTCAGGGTCAAAGGTCACACTACCGACATCAAACAGCCTCTGAGAGACAGAGAGACAGAGAGAGAGAGAGAGAGTGAGACAGAGACAGAAAGAAAGAGAGAGACAGATGGACAGACAAAAAGAGACAGAGAGAGAGAGACAGACGGACAGACAGAGACACAGATAGACAGATTTGATTTTAAAAGGACCTTTATTCCAAGTTGCTGCCTACTTACACAGTTGTCTTCTCAAGAAAAAAAGTACAATTCAAAGATTAAAGACCACAACAGCGAAGTCCAGCAAAGACACGATAAGTCGAAACAGATCAGAAACACATCAGAAAGACATCAAAAGTGGACCACCAATGAGTTCTCCTGAACCAAACAGAGCACCTCCCGCACCCCCCAGATATCAACAAAAGTCTCAGTCCTGTTAAGCTGTAAAAACCCAAATCC
>NW_024628795.1:0-3651 GCF_008729295.1 Plectropomus leopardus | reverse complement strand
ACAATCATTTTCATTTCTGAAAGTGATACAATAGGCTTTTTTTTTTTAAAAAAAAAAGTAAAAATTGTGTTTCTTTACACAAAGAATAGTGTCGAACACTACATATAATATATACTTTTTCCAATGTTCTTCAATTCCTTCAATAGTTATTTTATCAACTATTGAAGGGATGAATTTTTCTGTAGAGCTACTGTATTCATAAGACAGTTTTTGAGTGTGAATGTTATGTTATGTTATGTTATGTTATGTTATGTTATGTTATGTTATGTTATGTTATGTTATGTTATGTTATGTTATGTTATGTTATGTTTGGAAAGACTGGACTGAGTTCTGACTTTCAAATAATTTAAGTTGCTATTTAGTGAGTCTCTCATTTTGGTCTGCAGTTGTGTTTGTGTTTCCTTTGTCGTTTCTGCGCTCCCTCGTGTGCTCGTCCACACAGCTGCCCTGCATCAGCCTCGTTATCCCTCCTGCTCCTGAGCTTCTCTGGCCTGAACTCCACCTGCACCGCATCCCCTCTTTAGACTAGTTTTCTTTTTTTCAAGTGTTTCTCAAACCAGAATTCAGGAATATCACATTACTGTTAACAGCATTTCTTTAGACTGCACTGGAACTCTGGGTAATGAAGTCCACATATATTAAACAAATAACTCTCAGCACCAACATGCAGTTATTTCAAATATTTTAATAATATATTTTAAAATTCATAAACAAAAAGCCCAGTTTTGTAACATATCATCACACAGCTAAATGATTCACATTTATTCAGTAACACTGTAGTACTAATACACAGAATACAGACAGTAGTGCTTTGGATTTAACTTATTGTGCGTAATGACAGCAAAGACGTTTTGTATGTTTACATAAATGTGTGTCACATGTTTTTTTCTGTTTTGTTTTGTAAGTGTCTGTGTGTCACATGTCATAAGTGTCTTCATGTGCGCTTCCGCTTCATATCAATCACGTGTTGACTTCCTCTAGTCTCTGGACCACAGCAGACGCCACCTTTTTGTAAGCCTCCGCCTAGAAATTAAACACACACGCACACACACACACACACACAATGTAAATGGAGCTAAATTCAGGTTAGAATACAATAGAATAAAAAAACACAATATAAATAGAATAAAAAAGAATAAAATAAAATAAAATGGAGACCTCTGGGCTGTCTGGCGAGGAGACAACCACAGGTTTTCCTTGGTCTGACATCTCTCTGATGTTGAGATGAAGAGGTATGTCACCTGGAGATATAACACAACATTAAAAACAAGACATTTTAAAGTAAGATTTTTACTTCCTGTTTTGTTGTTTTCTAGAAATAACTATTGAAACTTATATACAACCTAAAAAATCATCAACAGAAAACTGTAAACCGGCTAAGATTATGTTTTAGTGTTAATGTCACAGGAGCTGATTTTGTAATGTCACAGCAAAAAAACAAACTCCTTTATGTTAAACTCTTTTATGTTCAAAGTTAGATATGTATACAGAGATGGATGGAGCCTTCTGTCCGTACAGAGCAGTATTACTGGAAATCTTTGGGAAAGGTGTAGAAATCTTGTGATATACAATTTTAGGAAACAAGAAAGACATTTAAGAAACAGCACATCAGAATGAATAATAATATAGTGAATAATTAATAATGTTAATGGTACATTATTATGATGTCCTCTACAGTCAGCTGTTATGTTGTCTAAAACTTTTGACGCCATCTTTGGGCTTTATCTGTGCTATCCGAAAGGACACAACGAGGGCAGTGACATTTACAACGTTTGAAACAAACACACCTATTTTCATAAATAAAAGGAACATAAATGAGCCTTTAAAAGTACGGGCCAACAACAGAAACTAATGTTTTTAAATTAACTTGAAGACCTTGAAAATCTGAACAACATCCAGACTGAAGCAAAACCAGATCACGAAAATTGGCTCTGCCCTGTTTGGTATGACTGACCAAGAGGTCATCATCACTAAGAGATCCCATTAAAACTACCAGACTTAAATAAAAAAATAGATTTAAAAACTGCGACAAACTTTGTTGTACTCTGTAGGTGGTCTATGTAGGTGTAAGTCTTTCTTCCAGGTGTAAATGTGGTCACAGCTCATAACAGAAGAAAAGTGTAAGGAGAAAATCGATCTTGATATAAAATATTCTGCAACAGTCAACACTTTTGACAGGTTTCAGTCCCATCAGCCAGCTTGCTTTACTTTTAAATACGTAGCTGCTCTCACTGATCCTCCTACAAACCTAAAAGTTTGACTCCCAGAGTGTCTGCGAGCTGTCGGGCCCCGTCAGAGCCGAAGATGTGAGTCTGGTGGTTACATTTGGGACACTGGAAGACGCTCATGTTCTGCACCAGACCGAGAACCTGCAACAACATCGAACGCAACATTTTTACCGTCCTGTAACTTCAACCCTCATTCTGTGGATAAAACACACACACACACACACACACACACACACACACACACACAGATTACCGGCACGTTAACTTTCTTAAACATCTCGGCTCCTCTTCGAGCGTCGAGCAGAGCGATGTCCTGTGGCGTTGACACGATGACCGCACCTGCATACAAAAAAAACCACACAACAGACACGTGACTCAACTTCACTTTCACACTGAGCAGATTAAACTCATTTAGCAGATTTGACGCATTTTTTGCTATAATTTTTTTAATTGCATTATATTTTATGTTTTGGCTCTTATTATATTCAAACTTTTGTCCTCGAGTCTGGTCAAAAGTAAACACAAAAAAAAATATTTGTTTAAGGTCAGAATGAGGTTTAGGATGAAGTAAAGTTGTATTATTATTATTAACATTTTTAATGAAAACCCTCGTGTGTTTACTGTTGCAGTTCGAGCGTGTGACTGACCGGAAACTGGGATGTTCTGGGAGATTGACAGTTGGACGTCTCCTGTCCCAGGAGGCATATCAACGACCAAATAGTCCAACGTCCCCCAGTCCACCTACAAACAAACACACGTCAGTCTATAAACTTTAATCCCATTTTGCCGCCAACCTCAGATGGATAATTTTAATGTTTTCACCTGTCTGAGCAGTTTCTCTAACGCTGACATCACCATCAGCCCCCTCCACACGATCGGAGCCACTTCGTCCACCAGGAACCCCATCGACATGCTGACAGAGAGGTTAAAGACGCGTCAGAGCAGGTGAGAGCTGAAAATGAAATGATCATTTTTCGGATAAAGGGACTCACCATGGCACCCCGTAGTTGGTAAGAGGGATCATCAGATTGTCTGGGAGATTAAAAACACTCAAAGTCAATTCACAGTTTTAGTATTTTATCCTCAGCAACCTTTAAGACCTCCATGACATATAACCACTGTGAATCGTGATATAAAAGCCAATGATCGGGTGTCATTTATGACACAGAAAAAGATTAACAATGTGCCGTACTGTCACTGAGCTCCGGGTTTCCCTTCAGGTTCATCAGTTTGGGAATCGACGGACCGTAAACGTCAACATCCAACAGACCAACTGACTTCAGCTGAGAGAGACAGAAAAAGAAAGAAAATAGACTCTGTCAACTTCACAAAATTCAAATTTAGAAGGAAGACAAACTGACACAGTCATTTTACCTCTTATGTATTTTTACTTAGTGTTTTACACAGTCATTTACATCTCTGT
>NW_024628794.1:0-1230 GCF_008729295.1 Plectropomus leopardus | reverse complement strand
TTCAGTTAAAAATGCACAATAAAGAGTGCAAGACTTCTGTAACAAAAGGCAGCAAAAAGGAGGGACATTACATGAGTTTATTTTTGCTCATTGCAAAAATTAAAAAGATGAGCAACCTCCACGTATTTCTTCTTTAATAAAAGAATCTGCTTGATATCAGGCAAAAATAATATTAAACTTAAAATCTGTGCTGTGGTATCACAGTTCAGGAAACCTGCCAGGAAGTGCAAGGAGGCCAGGAGAACTTCTGTGCTCAGTCAGTAGCCTCTGCAGCAGTTAATACCGGCAGCTCTGAGAGGATGACCCCTCATAAAAAGATGAAATAAAATAAATGGGCCGCTGTAAAAAGTTGACACCAAAAAGTGCGCAGGGCAAGGGGACAGCTAAGGACAAAGACACTGCCGACAGTCGCTAAGATGAAATGTTCATTCTGAATGCATTCAGCCAAGACCAGAGACTTGGACTGCCCCCAGGCCCAGAACTGCAGGACCCCAGATCTAGAGAGGTAAATGTGGCTGTGCATGTAACAGATCACACATAAATTCTGCTCAAATTCAAAAGAATATGAGGAAGAGTTGACAATGCTTATTGTACCACCCTACAACTTACTAATACAGTAAGTTGTAGGGTGGTCCGAAGTGTCATGTATAAACATACTTTTTATGGTGCATACAATACTATTATACAGTCCTGGACAAGAGGACTGTATAATAGTTTCACCTGTTACACCATGTGGCTATCATGTGATCCATCTATGGCTTTTAAAAATGGCACCTTTTCATATCAAACTAAGTCTGAAGATGAGAGTAAGCTTAAAACACCTGTGGAAGTGTCAATAAATTGCACACGAGGGAGCTACAGTGTGAAGTGATAGAAACAGAAAGCAGATGCATAAATGGTTGTATTTTTTTTTTTTTTAACATAGGGAAAATAAGGAAATGACCCCAAAATTGCAAGAATAAGCAAAAGGTGACAAGCAAACTACCCAAAAAATTGTTTTCAAAAAGAGGGGAGGATTATCAGAAATTGATCCAAAAACGTAAGGAAAATATCTAGAAAAATATATTTCTTGTAATAATAATTCTATATTTAAAATTATGTTGCAGAAAAACATCTGATAAATACATAAGTTTTTTTTAATAACTTTTTTAAACCAATTTTTGCTGATTTTAGGGTCAAGTTTCTCATTGTCTTGTCCTCCTAAGTTTATAAGGTGCTTATAAAATTATA
>NW_024628793.1:0-2252 GCF_008729295.1 Plectropomus leopardus | reverse complement strand
GTAATAACGCTGAGTTACTGAGTTTTCTCTGTAATAACGCTGAGTTATTGAGTTTTCTCTCTGTAATAACACTGAGTTACTGAGTTTTCTCTGTAATAACGCTGAGTTACTGAGTTTTCTCTCTGTAGTGAGTTATCATGTCTGTCTGTGTCTGTCTGGTGAACAGCTGAGTGTCCTGTCCGGGACGCTGCTGGTGTTCCTGCTGTCAGCTGGCAGCAGTTCGGCCGTGGTGGACGTGAACTGGCTGACTGGTATTGTGAATGCCATCAGGACAGAGTGGGTGAACTTGTATTGTATATGTGTGTCGTGTCTTTTAGCGGAAGTAGAAAGAGTCAGTTCACTCAAACAACAAACAATCATCATTATGTCTCGTCCCTTTGATTTGTACGCTCACATAGTTTTAGTTTTTTCTGATAATCCATGAATGTTTTACCCTCTGTTGTTTATTACTTCCTTCTCCTAAATGAGTCTGAAGAAACTTGTATATACAGACAGGTCGCCTGATTGTCATAGTCTTGTGTGTCCTCTGTCATTGTCAGGTACAGAATAAACGGACAGTTCTGTTTGGCTGCAAACATCCCGCTGAAGTCCAACCCAAACAGATTCATTCAGAACGACCGCTACAGAGAAAATGTTGAAGACACGCTCTCAGATGGTGATGTGTACGTGGGAAGCAGTGTGGTTGTAGCCAAACCTGCAGGACCTGAACACGCAGAACATCGAGTTCTGAAAAACCTGCAACAATTGATCAGAAACCGCCAGAAAGGCTTCCTTCTCATCTACTCTTACCTCTCCCCATGTGGAGACAAGTGCACAAAACCAAACAACCGGTTCAACATCCTCGGATACATCCAGAGAAATGTCATTCAACACTGGACTGATTTTGCCTTTGTGTTCACCACAGTCTTCAATCAGCCCAAGTTTGGTGATGCGCCGACTAAAGAGGACCTGAGAAAGTCGCTGAGAGAGCTCGGGGGGTCTGGCCTCGGCCTCAGAAACATCTTCCGCTGTTACAGCCCCCAAAATCTAGAGTTTCAGTGCCACAGCTGCTCGTCACATGGCAGCGTTTCAGAGGTTTGTGTTGAAAACAACGCTCTGCCTCAACAGGGAGGAAACAGCAGAAGCGGCAGCAGAAGTAGAAGCGGCAGCAGCAGTAGAAGCGGCAGCAGCAGTAGAAGCGGCAGCAGAAGTAGAAGCGGCAGTGGCAGCAGTAGAGACAACATCATCAGTAGAAAGAGAGCCAGATACAGTACTCCAAGTACAAGCAGCAGTAGAAGCCGCAGTCAAAGCAG
This sequence comes from Plectropomus leopardus, assembly GCF_008729295.1. Classification (NCBI taxonomy): domain Eukaryota; kingdom Metazoa; phylum Chordata; class Actinopteri; order Perciformes; family Serranidae; genus Plectropomus; species Plectropomus leopardus. The sequence goes on along the minus strand of NW_024628793.1, from coordinate 960 downwards.
GAGAGGCAGCAGTAGAAGTGGCAGTAGAGGTCAGACGGTATCTGCTGTGTGATGTGGTTCAGTCGATGTATAAATGACTGCTGAGACCTCTGGACTCTGCAGTCGATTTGCTTCTTTGTGCAGCTTTATAGCCGTATTAAAACAATGTTGGGGTATGTATAGCGCAGGAGTGGCAGAAACTTAACCATTCATTCTGTTCAGCCTAAAACTGTTACAAAAATCTGCAAATACCTCCTCTCATCCACCAACCGGATCGGCTGTGAACATATCACCAGATCAATTATCCACATTCAGCTGTAAAGGAGATAAAAAACTTTGCCTGCTGCGCTGCATTCACGGACCCTCAAAAAACGTCAGCTATTAGAATGACACCACTGACAGAGTGACCACCCACCCCCCAACCTGAACCAGGCTCGTCTGAACCAGGCTTGTCTGAACCAGGCTTGTCTGAACCAGGCTCATCTGAGATAGGCTCGTCTGAACCAGGCTCGTCTGACCCAGGCTCGTCTGAACCAGGCTTGTCTGAACCAGGCTCGTCTGAACCAGGCTCATCTGCGATAGGCTCGTCTGAACTAGGCTCGTCTGAACCAGGCTCGTCTGACCCAGGCTCGTCTGACCCAGGCTCGTCTGACCCACGCTCGTCTGAACCAGGCTCGTCTGAACCAGGCTTGTCTGAACCAGGCTCATCTGAGATAGGCTCATCTGAACCAGGCTCATCCACGATGGACAGCTGCTGGCTAACAAGCAGCACAGAGCAGCTTTTCCCTCTGTTCATGGACTGGTACCAGAACCACAGGACCGGTTCAGCAGGACTGTTCGACTTCATCACTGTTTTCACTGTTGTTAGTTTGTTAACACTTCTCACAGTCTCACATGCAACTCAACATGCTTTTTACAAACACAGCACCTTTTTCAGTCATTGATCTCACACACACACACACACACACACACACACACACA
>NW_024628792.1:0-1244 GCF_008729295.1 Plectropomus leopardus | reverse complement strand
CATTGAGACCGGAAGAGAACACTGTACTACGGGGTTTGTTGGATCCACCCTCCCCCGGGACCTGAGGGGCCCAGCGTTTCAACGTGACTCAATCCAACAGTGTATAATGTGGAGGCAACAGAGTTCGTTCTGTCACGTTCTCAACTGAAGCTGTTTAGCAGTGCATCATGCGAATGCAAAAGGTGGCTTTTGTTGTCTGGATCTTACTTTGAAAGCACTGCAAAAGTGGCGGTATTTGATGACTTTGGCATGAGAACAGGCTGGACAGCCCAAAGGCCCTTGGCAGGGTTTATGTATTATTGCTGTGATGTGAATGTGTTGTATTTCAACATTTCTGGTTGGGTGAAGCTGGAGGTCATCAAGAAACTGATGAAAACTTGCATCCAAGTATGTTAATTAAGTTTATTTCAAGTTTTAATTGCATGTGTGAAAGGGGCTATAACTGTCACAGTTCTCATTCGGCTGCAGTATTTTAATTTTCAGCAGGTAAATAGCTGGTAGAGACCAAACACAGAGCAAAAATAAGAGTGGATTTGCAAGGTGGCCATAAACACAATTTGGAATTAATTATTATGTCGTTCTTTGACTGATGCTTCCTTTGAGCGGCAAAAAAGGGATAATCTGTTATTGCATTATATATTGGTTTAAGTACAAATAGCAACTGGAACTGTAGAGAGTCTACCTGCAGTTTGTTGCTGAAAAACATATTAGCAGTAAAATATACTCAATACTTACAGTGTAAACGATCACGCTTTGGTTGTAGCTAAAATTGTTGATGGTCATCTCTTTGGCTTCTTGGCCGATGAACAGCCACTCGTAATGGTTCCGCATCATGTCATTAGACCACCGTGTGATCTTTGAAGAGTCAAGGATGGCTTCAAACTTTACTTCTTTATCTGAAGTGGAAATCAAAAACAGAACTTTGAGATTTCATATCAGCTCAACATAGGAGGGTAAATATGTGTTGGTGTGTGTTCATGTGAAAAAAAAAAGTTGAAGTGATTACAGCACACATGTATTTGAACACAAAATATACAGATTTTAGATAAATGTCTCACTCACCAGAGTACACTGCAGACTTGAAAGTGAGGTTGCAGCTCTGAATGTCGAAAGGGAATTTGAAAACTTGCATCCTGCATGTGCTGACCAGCATCTGGTCGCTCCTAAATTCAATTTTACCGTCCCATCTTACAGTGAGAAAAGGAATTGGAGTAGGTTTGTCTTTCTCTGTCCTGTATAAGAAC
>NW_024628791.1:0-2743 GCF_008729295.1 Plectropomus leopardus | reverse complement strand
TAGCCTGCCAAGCCATGCCGTTGCAACAAATTTTGAAAAAATGGCCAAAAACGCAATAGTGTAGTATGTCGAAAAATGGCCATTTTTTTTGGCGTGCTAAATTATGAAGTTTTTGGATTTTTTTGGCCTCCATTCCCACTTTGTACGCTATGATGCGTCTCTACAAGCTATAATATGTGGTTTTCAGCCATTTTTACGACGGGTCAAAATTTGACATTTTTTGACATATTATACTGTGGTTTTTTTGGCCATTTTTTTGATGTGCTAAATTATGAAGTTTTTGGACTTTTTTGGCCTCCATTCCCACTTTGTACGCTATGACGCGTCTCTACAAGCTATAATATGTGGTTTACAGCCATTTTTATAACGGGTCAAAATTTGACATTTTTCGACATATTATGCTATGGCGTTTGGCCATTTATTTATTTATTTTTTTACATTTTTTGGCAGAACGTTGCAGAAACAGACAAAAGACACCATGACATGGCATGTCGAAAAAACGGCCAAAAATGCAGTCCTACAGTATGTTAAAAAAAACGCTGAATACCACAAAGCATAGCATGTCGAGATTCGCCATAGTACCGAATGTTAAAAAAAAATTGCATACAACATAACATAACAATCATACAACATCATGTCCAAAAAAAACAAAAAAACAAAAAATCAAAATGCCATCGTGAAAAATGTCAAAACATGACACGGGCCAAAACAGCTGAAAATAACATAAAATAGCATGTTGAGACATGTCATTGTTTAGAATGCTGGAAAAACATCATTATATATTTTGTCCAAAAAGTGACCGAAAACGTCATAGTATAGTATGTCAAAAGATGTCAAAATATATGTCCAAAAAGTGACAGACAATTTCACGCCCAGCAGAATGAACAGTTTAGTTTCACTGTTAATGTGCCTGACGTTCTGCTGCTCCTCTCTGCCTCTACTGAGTTATAAATAACACAACGCTGTTTTAATACGGTCGTAATTAACATTCCAGCTCCGTTGAGGTTTTGGCGGGGCAAGTCGACCATGCCGTAGTCTTTGTTATTAATGGGAAACACCTCCATAGCATTGGGTACAAAACTGTGCCAAAAAAACATACTACAGCTTGTCGTTCAAGCTACGTAATGACACGTGGACCCCAAGGCTGTAATCACCATGCTGTTAATTCACCTGTGTTTGTGCTCTCTGTTGTAGGCAGGTGCTACTTAGTGCAACTGGGAATACTTGAGAATGTTTGAGTAATTTAAGCCTCAGTGCAGCTATTGGTTCGCTCTCCAGGCGAATCACTACCTGCATCTCCTTCCCCCCACTCTGTTTTGGTTCTGTTTTTTGGATTTCTGTTTTACTTGCTTCACAAACACTACTGACACCATGGACTTCAACAGTCAACACTGTGAATGTTTTCTTGTTTTATGAATAATTTTGTCTCTTCTGGTTCAGTTTGGTATAAATTGATTCAATAAATACCTTTTGTTCCACTTTGCCATGATGTGTCTCCTTTTTTTTTATTTGGATATTGTACTGTTTTCTGCTCACAACATGCTATAGTATAACTTTTTTGAGCAATTTTTATGACATGCTATACTTTGAACTTTTGGTGGGATTTTGGAGGACGTAAGACTTTTGAACATGTGCTATGGTATGACTTTTTGGCGCAATTTTGGACGACATGCTACAGTATGACTTTTTTGAGCTATTCTGGAAGACATGCTATACTTTGAACTTTTGGTGGGATTTTGGACCACATGCTTTAGCACGGGTCCCAAACTCATTTTCACCCTGGGCCACGGTATGGTTGCCCTCAAAGGCCCGGTTGTAATTTTAAGACTGTATAAATATAACTAATCCTTAACATATTGTTAAATTACTGTCTTTGCATTTGATTATTTAGTCAAATGTACAAATATTTTACATGTATTTACATAAACACAAAAATATATGAAGACACATTGCTTTGTTATTATAACATAAATCCCTTTAATTTATCAGGTTAAGAAACCCACATTACTCCATCAATCAAAGATCCAATTTCCACGTGAATAACAAATACAGCCAGCTGGAGTCTAGTCTAGGTTGGAAGTTGGAGCCTCACAAGGGAAGCGGTTATGCAACAGTCCAAAATCCATGGCTGAAATTTAATTGGCAAAAACTATACATACACAAGACAAGGAGACAATTGTGTCACAAACAAACAAACAAAATACCATACAATTAAATATTATAACATGTCAGTACTCTAATGGACAAAGTATGTTATTACATCACAGTTTCTAAATTGCCTCAGATTTTACTCTAACAGTTCTTCACAGATATTCTTTGATTTTGACAGACGCACCAGCTGACACTGGTTTTACCTGTTTCGGAACAACTTCAAGTAATTTATCGGCCAAAATGATATATCACTTAACTTTCCATGCCTTCATTTTTCCTACAAAATCACAATCAGTGTCTAAACTGTATGAATCTACAGCCAAATTATATTTTATGGTATAAATAAAGAAAATTTCAGCTGATCGACAGGAAGCCTACTGTTACATCTGGTCAGGGACTACTTTGTCATTTAATTTATTTATTTTTATTCTGCCCTGGCAATGTTTAAGGCCATTACAAGTTCTATTAATTCTGTGTTTACTGCAAACACTCTTCAAACAGCATTTATTCATACTGGGATGGGTTGCTGTTGTTATTACTGTTTGGTGATTGTTTCTCTCGTTTGTCTGGCTTTAGTTCGGTATTACTTTTT
>NW_024628790.1:0-11837 GCF_008729295.1 Plectropomus leopardus | reverse complement strand
CACTGCAGGACTATTTTCTCACTTTGCCACGAGTAGAAAATGAAAACAAGGACGTTCGTTACAAATGAAAACTGAGTCACTGACTCTTGTCTTTACTCTCGACTATCAAAAGCTCAGTTACAGTTTTCTGTTGAAATTATGAGTCATCTGTAATTTACAGAAACTCTGCTGACGAGGAGTCGCTGTGAAGTGAACTTGTGAGCAGAGTGTCTTTAATATTTGAGATCAGAGGACTCATTGATGCAGATTAAAGCTGCATGATTACAGATATTAATCTATTCATGTGTATTCTGCTGCAGCGCTCTGATCATTCGTCTGCAGGATTACAGGCAGTAAAGTTAATATGCTAAATTTTTTTGGCAAGTGTTTCAAACATACTGCAGATGGAACTTTCTGGCTTATTTGAACATTAACTCTTCGCCTCCTGCACATAAAACACAAGACGAGTGCTCTCACAGGCTGAGTTGGTGATGGATTTTGAAAGTTGAGTTGACTTACAACTATTTATCACAACCGCAATCAACAGAGGCTCGTTTCACAATGTGCTCTCGAGGTTATCTAAGGCTACATTAACACTGCAGGTCTCAGTGCTAAATTCAGATTATTATTACTTACATCCCATTCACATTCACATTATTTTTTAAAATATCAGATTACAGTTTTTTACAGGTCCTGAACTGACCTGCACCTGCAAAAGAAAGATAAAATGGTCACACGCAGCATGCTTTTGTACAGAAATAAACACGGTGGTCACTAAAGTCAGCGTTCACAGTTTCATTGAACTTGATGTGAATTTGTGAGAAGATGATAATGAGAAGAAAAAGTGCCATATTTTTTTAAATATGTATTTTTGTGGAGCAGTGGCTTCTACACAGATGAACAGTCGGAGTGAGAAATAATTGGGAAATGAGACAACCAACGTCACTGTAACAGATTTTGTCCAAAATTTGAGGATGTCAAGGCAAAGACTACTTTTCTGTCAGTGACGCTACACAAGACTCCCGTGGAAAGACCAGGTGTAAACAGGTATCAGACACTTCAATTTAATGCTTTTCAGAGCTTTTCATGATCATTTCTAACCAAATTTAAGACTGACCCATCTGTGAGTGACATAAAAGTCACGTGACTTCCGATATGCATGTTCAGACTGAGGTCGCAAAAAAAATTAGTCAGTTAGTAGCCTAAATATGGATCTCACGTTACCTCCCTACATTGAAAAAGGATAAGCTCTTCTAATTTCCCATATCTTCAGGGTTGGAGGCTGTAAATGCAGTGATGCATGCTGGGTGGTTTCTGTCACTCAAAATAAACATTAACTTTGTAAACAATACATCTCGGAAAAAGACAGACAGAAAGACAATTTTACCAGGGGACAAAAAAGTGTGATATTTGAGAGTAAAATGACATAAATAATGCAGTTTAAGTATTTAAATACACAAATAAAAGCTCTTATAGCGTTCTGTTACAAAGTACATCTTATTTTTCTATGTCAATCAAAATGCAAATGACAAAACAATTAAAATGAATTAAACATGTATTTTAATTAGATGTAAATGAAATAGTGCCCATCTGTGTCCATAGGTAATATAATGTAACTGCATTACATCACACCCTTCACACTTTTCCAGGTGACTGTTAATTGGTAATTGTTGTCAGACATGATGTGAAGGTGTAAAATCAGAACATTGATGGAGTAAAATTCGTGTCATTAGAGGGCATTTAGCTGCTGTAGATATTTAAAACATAATGACATGTGTTTGTGTTGCCAACATGCCAATTTCCTCTGATGTTTAATGGTGTGAAACAAAGTCATGATGTGTAATTATATTTAAATGACTGAGCAGCCCTGAATTACACTCCTACACCTGCTGTATGTTAACCAAACTTCCCAGAGGACAGAGCTCTTTTTCTCTCTGTCTCTGTCTCTCTGCGTATGTCTCTCTCTCACACACAACAACATCATGGGAATACCAGGAAGTCTTGGGAACCACCTTTTTTCCCACAAGGCTGTGGGGGAGTGTGAGGTGTGTCTCAGCAGAAAGAGGGACTGGACAGGGTGGGAAAGTGAATGTGTGTGTTTGTTTTTTAGACAAAAAAAACAAAGAGAGAGGAACAGTGAGACAAAAGCCCTTTTCTACATAGAGATTGTCCCTTTTCACATAAGATATCGTCAAAATGTCGCACCTGTGCCACCCATGATACCTCCTGCTGGCTCTCCTGTTTATACAGACATTGTTTCATCAACTGTTTCGACCTCCGATCCCTCCCTGAAGGTGAGACTACTCTCGCCCATGTTAAACAGAAATCACGCTATAGGACCGCTAAAAAGTCCCGTCTTTATGCCGCCTTTGCATTTTTACACAGAACCAAATGGCTGCAATTGTCTGTGTGATTTTAGACAGCATGCCGTCAACGCTGAAGCTAAAGAGACGTGACAGGAGGGCATTTTATTGCAATGGTGTCAGCCTCCAGTGTGAGATAAAACTTAAGCAACAGCAGTCCTTACTAAAAAATAAAATGGCAAAACAATCATTTCAAATCTACCTACAGGTGCAAATAAAGTCACCTACCTATTTCCTCTCCCTGTTACTCACAATAAAGTTTATTGTTTAACTGTAAAATATCCTGCCTCCGTGAAATATCTTTGTGACAAATATTAATTAACCCTTTCAAACCTCAGAAAAAAAGGCTTTATTTCTTTAAAAAATATTGAAAAACTGCAATAAGCAAAGAAAAATGAGTACCTGAAAATTAAAAAAGTAAAAAATAGAGAAAGAAAGAAAGACAGAAATAAAAAAATTAAAATCTAGAAATGACCTATTAGAATCAATTCAAAATTTTTAAAATCTTTTTGTAACATAATTTCAAATATGGAATTATAATTTTATATATTTCTTAGCTTTGTCTTTCTCCTAGACATTTTTTCCTAGCTTTAAAAAATAAAATTCTAAATCTACTAATTTCTATCAATTTTTCAAACATTTAAGTGGCTCACTGCCTTTATAACGTGTTTTTGACAGAAATCAAAACAAATTGCTCCAAACAATTAAATACTTGTGAAAGGCATACGAATGTTGCAAAAAATATATATATTATTGTTTATATCAACATTGGAATTTTTACTCTCCAATATTGGAATCATCCCCAAAAATCCAGAAGCGGTCAGGCTCTTCTGCGAACAACTGCTTTTTAAATATCCTGCAGTGGGTCGCACATATAACGCACATTCAAAATTTCACACCCGTCCTACCCATAATCCCATCCTGCCGGCTGTCCTGTTGATATGGACACTGATTCAGCGCTGCAAGCTCAAAGGAGACACAACTCTGACCCTTCTTCCATGATCGTACCTTTCATAGAGAACGGCACAACAGCGTGATTTTCCCACCTTGAACAGGCAGCGTGAAAGGAAGTATAGAGGAGAGAGAGAGGAGCGGGAACAAAGGAGGAAGAAGGAGACGGAGGAGAGAGGAGGACCACCAGAGAGACGGATAGAGGGGGGAGGGCGTCGCTACCTGCACAGAGGACTCAATCTGAGTGAGTGGATAACAACAGGTGGTGCATCTCACACACACGCACACACACACGTTCCAAACTACAGCACATGGTGAAGCCTGCTATTACCATGGTAACCAATGAGAGGTGACCTTAAAGGGCAGGTTTGTGTGTGTGTGTGTGTGTGTGCTTCTATATGGGTGTTGGGGAAAGTTGGATTTTGTGTGTGTGTGTGTGTGTGTGTGTGTGTGTGTGTGTGTGTGTGTGTGTGGGTAGATAGCATATTTTCTGCAACAGGTTGTGTGTGTGCATTAGAGGGTTTCTAGCAATAATTGAGAGAACAAAGTGTGAGGCTCAGGGGAAGTGCTGCTGAACTAAAGACAAACACACACACACACACACACACACACACACACACACCAGAGTTCATGGTCACTCAAAAGAAAAATAATTTGTGTGTGTGTGTATATATATATATATATATATATATATATATATATATATATATATATATTAGTGCTGGGCATAGAATAATTTTTTTAATCTAGATTAATCTCACTGCAATCCTGTAGTTAATCTAGATTAATCTAGATTAAAATTATAGATTTGAATTTTGCCAAAGACATCAAAATAATATCTATCTATCTAAATGATGAAAATGCATCACAAACTGCTTGAGAAAGCTGTTCTACTATAATATTTGGTAAAGAAAAATAATGTTCCATAAGATTTACTTTGGTGTTTAACTTTTTTTTATTTTGTTAAACACAGACATTTAGGAACACAGGTTCTGTCTCCATGTGGAAAAAGCTTTTTCCTGCTAACTGGAATGAACAGCAGAGGGCGCAGCCTCTGATAACATGACCCTAACTGAACTGTGGGCCTACATTAGAGGTCATGAAGAAGACCATTAACAGTCAGCAGCTTTGTGACACGGCTTGAGTCCAATCACTCCAGTCACTCAGGCAGACCAGCTTCCGCCTTGTTCGCGCCCCCTCCGCGTAATTCGACCAGGTATACATCCGCGCTTAAACAACAAAGTGAAATTGGTGCCTTGCTCACTCACTGTATAGACCCAACTTAGTGAATAGTTTATCGCGCGATAATTTCCTTATCGTGCGATAAGAATCCCGCGTTAACGCAGCGGCTCAGCACTAATATAGCCATAATATATATATATATATAAAAGATATAATGATAGATAGATAAAATAAAATAAATTAAATGTTATCACTCTTGCATGTAAAGCACTTTAAACTGTAATTTATGTATATAAGGTTCTTTACAAATAAAGATCATTATTATTACACCTCTTGAAGACAGTCCAGAAGGACCTACAGCGCGCACAAAGACATTCAGTTTCTAATATTTTGTCCACATGAAGATAAAAAAAAACAAGCAAGAAACAATGGAGGATATTAGATAGAGTAGTCAAAGGTTCATTATGAGACAGGCTGCTCAGGATTTGCAGCCTAAAATAAGCAGTTTGGTGATGAATTAGATAAGAACAAGAGCTGGGTGATATAGCAAAACCAAAAGTTTTATAATTTCCGAAAATACTGGAAACAAATTCTCCTAAAGCCCTCAAAGCCTTTTAATAACTTTCTATTTGACCACCAGTCCAAAAGCCAGAGAAAATTAGTTCATTTTCCACCAAGAAGAGCAGCAAATCCTCATAAAATGAGAAGCTGGAATTGAGGCATGATTGGCAAAACATGACTTGAACGCTTTTTTTGTTTTTTGGAAAAGCCTTTGAGCCTCTCATGTTGTTTTTGATTTCCAGCAGATGTTATCAACAGCCGCAGATCAAACTGCCACCGGGAGCAACTGGACACACATACAACCAACTAGAGCAACAAACGTGTGACTCTGAAAACTCTGAGTGAAAGACAAATGTCGACAGATTTCAGCGTGCAGAGATGAGCTGTGATGATGCAGCATCAATATGTCTGTGAATCCATTAACCCTAAAATTGCACAAACTGAAATCAGGAATATAAAATACACCTGATGGAAACACGTTATCACAAAATGTTTTTATGCACACATAAGGTGGTGTACCAGGCGATTCGAAAAAGCTGCAATGGAAACACTGTCGGCTGTTTGGTGCTGTGCAGGTAGTTTACAGTCGGCTTATAAAAGCTTTCTGCTGCCTGCTGCTGGAAATGAAGGTGATAAAGTGTTCAGACTAAACGATGCAGTGAATTTAAAGCTAAAACGCTGAACTAAAAGAGGCCAAAATGCTCCGCAGGGCCACAGAGTTTGTGATAATTTTTTTTCTAAATAAAAATATTGATTAATGGAGCTCGGATCTCTTGTATCAACGTTTTTTCGTTCATGGGAGCCTCACAGCTGACGCTACAGTGCGTAGACACACTGGGAGGCTGGAAGTCAACGGCTGCCTTAAAGAATATTTGGTTTCCGCGTCACATGACACAACCTGTTATGTGTGTGAAGTGTGTTAAATATCCAGCCGACAGGAAGCGGGACGCCTGTCTACCTGTGTGTGTGAGGAAGGCCAGGGTGACAGGTGTGTGTGTGTGGTGTGTGTGTGTGTGTGTGTGTGTGTGTGTGTGTGTGTGTGTGTGTGTGTGTGCATACATGTGTGTGAGTGGGCATTCATTGGGAGGGGTTGGGGTTGTGAGTGGGTGTAGGTAAGGGGTCCAGGTGGAGGGCAGAGTGTATGTGTGTGCGTGTATGTGTGTGCGTGCATGCGTGCGTGCATGTGTGTGTGTGCATGTGTGTCCTCATTATTCTGAAACAGGGTTCCCAGCAAGGCCTTTACCAGATGTGGAGCCTCTAATGAAGAGCCAATGAACTAAAGCCACACACATGCACGCAGACACACACACACACACACACACACACACACACACACACAGGACACTCACACACCCAGTACACACACTCTATCTCTGAGTCTGTCTCTCAGTCTCTCTCCACCTTCCCCTCCCCTCCAACTCGGGGTGCAGGTACTGTAATAGGCGTTGCTATGGTAACCAGCTGCAGCTTATCACTGAGGGGATGTTTCCAATGCCCCCCCCCCCCGCCCATCCCCAATGCCATTAGAACTGCCAGGAAGAGAGGAGGAGGAGGAGGAGTGTGAAGGAAGAAAAAGAGGGAGGACTGTTTCATATTTGCTGCTGTTGATGGAAGCAGGACCGAGGAGAGGTGGATGAAAACGAGGAGAGGTGGATGAAAACGAGGAGAGGTGGATGAAAACAAGCAGAGGTGGATGAAAACGAGGAGAGGTGGATGAAAACAAGCAGAGGTGGATGAAAACGAGGAGAGGTGGATGAAAACGAGGAGAGGTGGATGAAAACGAGGAGAAGAGCCCCCCTCAGAGGGGACAAAAGAGGAAAGACAGGAGAGGAAGAGGTGGAGGAGGCTTGATGAAGACAATCTGGAAGGATTGAACTCTGCACAATCTATAATTACCATCAGTGTGTGTTTACTAAAAGTGTCGAAATGTTTCCAAAGTTCAAACACTTCAGAAGAACATAAACGTGTTTAAATCGTGTTTAGAAATTTTCCTCATGGCTGCGATGCACTTCAATAAATCCTGTCAGTCACGCAGGGCTGTGACATCCATTTTTGTTTCGTTTTGATGACAGGGCTCGACAGCTTCGGTTGCCAGGTTGCCGTTGGCAACCAGTTTGAAGAATTGAAAACCGATATTTGGCCTTCTTGGCAACTACTTTTAACATATAAAAAATAAGGACAGCAAAATGTTGTAAATGCAGTCAGAATTCAAACCAGACTCACTGATGGTACATTTTAGGCCTGGCGATTATTTTTTTCTCAATTAATCTACTGATTATTTTTTCTATTAGTCAACTAGTCTAACAGCTAATTAAACGATTATTCTAAACATTTTTTTATTACTAGATATAACATTTAATTCACCCAAAAATCAAAAACGTGTCTGATTAATACTCAAATAGTTTTATTCAATCCTGGGGTGAAAACACCGACAATCACAAAAACACAGCATGATGTGTAACGAGTTGCATCACTGTGAGAGGTAAAGTTAAAAAAAAGTTAAGAATTTAAGACTTTTTAAGGCCTTAAATTTGAGAATATTAAATTCATGGCTTTTTAAGACTTTAAGACTCCGCGAGTACCCTGTATAGACAAATTCAACGTGACAGTGGTAGTAGGTAAGCAAGGTGTCAGAAACTTAAATTTAACACTAACAACTTTAACAACTCCATCCATTTTTTACATTATTTAATAATTTCTGTACTCAAGCATTGCAGGTGAAGTATAAAAGCAAGCAGTCTATCTATGTGACCCTGTTGAATGAGGTTTTGTGCAGGAACATGGTTATTAAAGTGAGATAAGTTAAGCTAAATTTTACCAACAGGTGAAAAAGGACTAAGTAAAAAGACAGCATTAGGTTTAGTGTTAGGTTTAAACATTTGAAACATTAGAAATGTGGATTTTGACAGAGAAGAGCTTGAAAGCTTAAAGCTTAAATAAGAAATTAAATATTTGTAAAAATTAAATATTTGAGTCAATTTGTGGAAATTAAGACCTACAATATTCAAATTTTAGACTATTTAATAACTTTTAAGGCCTAATATACATACAATTGAATTTGAGACTTTTTAAGACATTTTAAGGACCTATAGACACTACAGGTAAGACACAAAAAACAAGTGAGAATTTACAGACAAAAAAAAGCACAAAAAAAATATAGAAAGAGTAAATAATTTCAAAAATGAAAGGAAAATTGCACAAAAAAGGGTCAGTATTACAAAACTGCAGTATTAGTATAAATCGTGTCAATTTTTAATATGCAGGTTAAAAAAAAGCCATAAAGCAAAACAATCCTGAGCTATTCTCTTGTTGAACAGTGAATTTTTTTTCTAAAGTCAGATGGTTTATCTGTGTGTGTTTACAGCGTGCCAGGCCAGCAGTGCCCTTTCCGTCTCCCTGGCACATCACAGGAGGGGCCGGGCCACCGTACAACACAGCTCCAGGACACACACACACACACACACACAAAGAACCGAGAGGACATGTTTGTCCTCCACTGTCTGCTCCCATGCTCGTTGTCCCTGATACTGGGACTGAATGTGACGTAAAACCACCACCACACACACACACTAACAATATATCAAACAACAAAACCTCCATAAGCGAGAAAAAAATGTGCACAAATACACACAGATTCAATTACACACATGCACACAGATGCAGAATATAACACACACACACACACACACACACACACACACACACACACACACACACACTCTGGACCTGAGGTTGTAGGGCACATCACTGGCCTGGGACTGTAGCTTATGTGACAGAATGTGCACACACACTTCTATGTGGGCCACAGGGCCAGTGTGTGTGTGTTTGCGTTTGTGTGTGTGTGTTCAGGGGACACCTTAAGGCACAGCAGACAGGACAGCACAGCATGCGACCGACACACACAAACAGCAACCCCCCACTTCCTACTGGCCGAGCAGACGGGTCAAAGTCAGAGAGGAGAGAGAGAGAGAGGTGTGAGGGCAGAGCTGCCCGGATGCACCACACACTCGAATGAACACGCAAATAAACACGGTAAACACACACACATGCACGCACGCACGCACGCACACACACACACACAGAGGGCTGCATGTGCATCTCATGAGGCTGCAGGCTGTGTACACACATGTCCGTCCTGTGCAGAAGCCATGACAAAGACTCGTCCACTAAAACACTGAAAACGTGACTATTTTTAGGCTTTTTTTCGTCACCCACAGACCCAGAGACCCCTCTCTCTCTCTCTCTCTCTCTCTCTTTCTCTCTCTGTCTCCGGCTCATTAAAATATATTGGTTTCTCTGCTCACCGGCAACGGACCCATGACCCATTTTCAGCTCTCGTGCCACAGTTTGAAGAGGTATTTCCCCTCGCTCCAGCCTCCATTTTATTTCCTTACAATAAGTCAGCTGATTTTATAGTCAAAAAAGTGATGGGAAAACATTAAAATATATACAAACAGATGTCTTTGTGGTGATCTGCAACAGTTTATGGAAGCTGTTTTTTAGTTTTGTCAGTTGAAGTTAAGGCAATAGTTTATATACCAGAATTAATTCCATTAACCCTTTGAACTTTTGGTGATTTCTTTTAAAAATATGGGGAGAAGGCGATAAGCAACTTAGCAAGACACGACTCAAAAATTATCAAGAAATTAGTTAAAAGTTACTGAAAATAAGTTTTTGGTATGGATATACCACTTGGTTGTGCACTGCACCACACTATCGGGAGAGCAGAGCGTACTTTGGGAACAGAGGAGCAGCAGAACGTTAACCGGGTCTAAAAGTTTGCATTCACTCACAGCAGCTGCTCCTCCCCTCCACCTCTCTCATACGCTTTTAATGGATTGAGAGATAAATTATCGACCATGTGGCCACAAACTGCTGCTGACGAATAAAAATAAGTCACGGAAAGCTCTTCATACACTGCGTTCACTGCCTCACAAAAACATCTGAATTTAAAGAGGGGACACAGAGTGACACAAAGGTACACACATAGATTTAAAAACAAAAAAAAATGGTTGCCGTAGTTGCTAACGCGACACACAAAATCTCATTCTGTGGGAAACACTGATATGGATTATTATTCACCCTTGAATGCTGTTCCAGGGAGATTACTTATAACAAAAAGTAATTTCTACCAAAATGGATCTTATTGTTTCCCAGAGGCTGAGTATACGTTTGACATTTGGATGGAATAGCTTTTTTAATAAAACTTTAAAACACTTTTTTCCTTTTATAAAAAAAAGAATAAGAGATGTTGTCTTTTTTTCTCCCTACACTGATGTGTCTCTGCACGACCGTGACAAAAATAAATTCCTCACCACTCTTCATATGAAATGTTTTATAAAGTCATAAACTAAGTATTTTCGAGTTATTTATCTTCTAGACCCTTGCAAATAATAACATATTTTGTTATTTAATTTAGTTGAGATAGATATCAATTGTATTTGCACTGCACTGTTTTTTTTATTTCACAGGATAAGAGATGTTTTCTTTTCTCTCCCTAAACGTATGTGTCTCTGCATGACTGCCACAAAATAAATGATTCACCATCGTTCATATAAAATGAATGTTTTATAAAGTTATAAACAGAGTATTTTTTTTTTACATTTTTTTATTTTTATTTTTTATTTTCTGGACGCTTCTTAATGATATAATATGTTGTTATTTAATTTAGTGGCATGTCAAAGGCTTGTGTAAAATTTTCTGTGTTTCTTTCATAGATATCGATTGTATTTCAACGACACGGAGCTCGCCTCTCTATCTGACCCTCCATCTCTCTGCTCTGACCCGCTGCACCTCCGCTGCCTCCATACACACATTATTAGCAATCTCTCTCTCTCTTTCTCTCATTTCCTCTGTTTCTTTTGTGGGCTCTCTCCCTCTGTTCATCTCTCCATCCCATTTCCAAACCAGCCTGTTGCTAGGATACACGTGGGGTCCATTCAGTGAAAGCTAACTGCCCCCTCCACATCCCCTCTCCACCAACACCAACACCATCACCCTGCTCTTCATCCTCCTCCTTCTCCGCCCCTCTTCATCCAGCACACACACACACACACACACACACACACTCCATCCTGCTCCAGCAGGATAAAGTGTGCTGAGCCGCGAGAAGCAGCAGCCAACCTGCATCACGACACACACACACTCTGACACACATACAGTACAGACATGTGCAGACACACTGACTGGAGAAACACATGCATGCACAGCGAACACACACACACACACACACACAAAGTGGCACATGCATTCTTACGCACACACTGTTATACACAAATGCTGACTAACCCAAACACACAAAAGGAGTCCAGAAACACACATCACTTCAGCCCCGAGGTACCATAATGTATTGCAGTCGAAAAAGCTCCAGTTCCCACTTCAACAATACATCGGCATTAATATTTCATAGGTGTGTCATATCAGGAACATTTAGGGCCATAACACGTGATGAACGGAGTGAAATGACAATGAAAAAAGTCCGAAATCTCAAGAGTTTTTGTTCCAGTTTGACTCAGTACAACACAGAACGACGCACTGCTGAAAAACGAGGGAACAAAGTAAACAAAAAAAACGAATGTCCGTGTGGTTCAGCAGATTTTACAGTGATCAAGAACTTTGGGTTAATAGACAGACAAACAGAAAAAATGTGTTTATTAGTGGCTTCCAAAACTGTTGCATTTATTGTTGAAACAGTCTGAGATTTTGATGGTACAATAACACGTTTTCACAGTATTATGGTATCATTATCATTAGTACTAGATCACTGTAAAATATGCTAAACCACACCGACATTCGTTTTTT
>NW_024628789.1:0-2102 GCF_008729295.1 Plectropomus leopardus | reverse complement strand
GCAAACACACACACATGCACACATGTTAGTAGGCCTACAGATAGAAAGTTGGAAGGTGTAAATTCCACGCCGGCAGGTTGTGTGTTACCATAAATCTGCATGTTAAAATCTTTCTATGCTGTATTGCAATTTTTTCGGTCTCTTTTCTGCTGGAATTAAGTCAGAATTTTCAACTTTCCAACGTGCCTGCAAATACATGCGCACACACACACACACACACACACACACACACACACATGCATTCTCAAACACGAGACATGAACATGCACACACACCAACATATCCTCATACAACAGTTTGTATGATATCTAACTAAATAGCGCCCCCGGAATAGTGTCGCCATGTTACAGACTTATTGCAATGTTGTGTTGGTTAGGTTTAGGCAAGGAATCATGGTTGGCTATCATCATGTTGAATTATATGATATATATATATGAATTATAATTTAAAATAACACACTTAACTTAAAGTTACTTACTTAACCTAAAGTGACGTAGGTTAGGTTTAGGCAAGTAAATTTACATCAGTTATATTTAAGAAAGGAATTATGGTTGGGTGGTGACATATTATATACTTAAAGTAAAGTTAATGTATTGTAAAATTACATGAATGTAATTATGTAGTTTATGACTTAATGTAAAATTAGATATTTAACATAAAGTTATGTGGGTTAGGTTGAGGTGAGTAAAGTTACATCAGTTAGGTTTAGCAATGTAAAGACACAAGTTAATGTCAGGAAAAGAAAAATGGTTGGGTGTTTTAATGTTACATACTTAACACATAAAGTCACCTGTTTGACGTAAAGTTATGTGGGTTATGTTTACAAAAAGTAAAGTAATGTAGATTAGATTTAGAAAGAAATCATTGTTGGGTTTCACAAAGTAGCATACTTAACATACAGTTAGGTACTCAAAGTTGCGTGGGTTAGGTTGAAGAAAGTAAAGTTATGTACGTTATATTTAGAAAAAGAATCATTCTTGAGCTTCATTATGTTACGTACTTAATGTTAATGTTACACACTAAACATAGAAGTGAATAGGTTTGATTTAGGGAAAGAACCACTGTTGGGTGTTGTCAAGTTACGTGCTTAACATAAAGTTACTCATTTAATGTAAAATCACACAGGTTAAGTTTGGGGGAAAAAACATGGTTGGGTGTTGTCTTTTTATGTACTTAATGCAAAGTTACTTAGGTGATTTTAAGGAAATCAAAGTTTTGTGGGTTATGTTTAGGAAACAAATCATGGTTGGGCATCATTATGTTACACATTAGGATTTAGCAGGTAAAGTTAGGTTAGGGTAAGGGCAAGTGAAGTTATGCAGGGTAGGTTTAGGAAAAGAATCATGTTTGGGCGTCATCATCTCATGCTCTTAATGTACAGTTAGTATGTATTACCCTGGTTAGGTTTAAACAAGTAAAATTGCTTAAGTTGGGTTGAGGAAGAACAAAAACAACCATGGTGGCGATGTAGCTTAAAACAACTCAAAGTTCTCTTAGTTTCACACAGGACACAAACACTAGCGTATTGGGGGACAGTCCTATGTTGTTTGATCCACCACCCAAGCTTGCCTCTGTACGTGGACTTAGTCATGTGATCTCAGTCTTTCTAATTATGTGGGCTCAGTACGAATTTAGGTGCATTATGTTTTGTAGGTATACATATAAACAATGCAAATCCATTTTCTTTGATACACTCCACACACACACGTACACACACCCTCCTCACCTGGAATTGAGGTCAGCGTGCCCCGCCCCCGCTCCTCCCCCTCCTCCTCCACTTCCTCCGCGGCTCTTCTCCAGACCCAGTTTGGTGAAGATGCCTACCAGCACCATGATGGCCACCACGCCACAGATGATGTAGACGATGAGGTGTGTGCGGTCCCGGTCCTGGTCTTCCTGGCCCTCGGTGATCGTGGCCACGGGCTTGCCGGTGTTGGCCCAGATGGGCGTGTCGTAATTGGAGCAGATGCTCTGGTCCAGCCGCTGCTGGCGGAACTGGCAGCAGAAGCGGTAGAAGCAGGTACCGCAGCAGTACAGAAAGACGCCGGCGTTGCAGTTGAATGGTGGGTCCCATTGCCCCATCACGTCGTAGTAACCCTGGC
>NW_024628788.1:0-3596 GCF_008729295.1 Plectropomus leopardus | reverse complement strand
ATATCGTGATACATGATATATATCACCATATTTTTAAATGTCCTTTAAACTGATGTTAAGTGACGCCACCTGTGTGCGTTGCATGTGGGCATGTCTGGTGTTGTCCCGCCATCCGCCAGTGTAACGTAACGGCACCGGGTCTATCTGAGCGTGTAGAGAAGAATGCATCCATTATAAGAATTTGGTTACAGTCACATCAGTTTTTGATTCGATCGGCGCGTCACAGACTGATTTTTGCTCTGAAACATGTGACGAACCTCCATAAAGAGACGTGATGACGGTCCCTTGAGCAAGACCCCCTGTTCTCTGTGCACGGCCTCCTGGGTAATATGACGGGACGGTTACATATAAACAAACGAGAACAACCAGGGGAAAGACTGACGGTGCGACTGAAGGTTATAAGATGTTGTCTAAACTAAAAGCGTCCCCCCCCCAGGCCTTCAGTCATCAAGCAGCACAAACTGCCAGCTCTGTGTGTGTGTGTGTGTGTGTTTCAATATAAATGTGTGTGTGGGGATGCTAAATGATTGATCAAAGGATGCCTTTGTGTGGGCACCTCGTGGTGCTAATGCATCATTAACACAGCTGGTAGTATGACCCAGCTCTTCTGAGAGAGCCGGGCTATTTCCAGCAGCTTTCTCTTAAGCTTATAGAGATCCAAATCTCACCCGCGTTATATAAGAGTTCTGCGAAACCTGCCGAAAGGACGACATGACTGGTTTTACCTCAGGTTATTTTAGCTGGCCCTTTTACAGCAGCGAGGGGGGGTGGCTTTTTTACCGGTAACTGCAGTCTGTAGGAATTACTGACATGGGACTGAAATTACAGACAGAAACAGTCTGGGAGAAAAATCGCTGCCTCCTGAAAGATAATCCGTCCTGACGGAGCTGGAAGTAGGTCTGGGTGATCCTCACAAAAGCAAACATGATAGTTTAACACAACTACCTTAACACTGATGACTCCATGATATCTTATCAGAGAAACATCCATGAAAGAGGATTTTCCCTTTTTGGACAGTTTTCTCTCGAGCCAAGTTTGGGACAAAATGTCAAAGAAGATATCCAAAAATCTAAAGGCTGTGAGATTTAACATACTGAGTAAGTGAAGAGGATCATTTCTCTTCTCGGCTGCTTCCCTCATCACAAACTTCTCATTTTCAGCTCTGGTGAAGCTACATCTATCGATGTGCGATGTGTCGTAGCAATGGAGACTACACATTAACTTTCGTAGCTTCGACGATGGAAATCACGTAGAAGCTAAAGAAGTGTGACTGTTCGGCCTGGACTGCTGATCCATTGTCAGTAGGCGGGTTTCTATTAACCCTCAAATTGCACAAATTGAAATTGTGAATATAAAATACACCAAATGGAAACAAAACTTACAAATTTTTGCAAAAAAAGTTTTTAGGTTTGCATTAAGTGGTGTTTCAGCCATATTTTGCAAAACTGCAATGAAAACGTTTCTTTCTCATTTATAGGTCACATGACATTCTGAAAAAAACAAAGGCGCAGTATGCACGGACCACGCCCCCAGGAAGTGTGAAAGGCTCTGATTCAAATTTTACATAAAAGTGGAATTACGTCGTCTGAGTCATTCACGTGACGCCCACTGGCAGAAAAACTTTGCATGCGTTCATAATGCTTTATGACTATGTTCATAAACACAAATAATGTACACTGATGAACTTATATCAACAGTCATAAAACATTATAAATGTGACTAATAATAAATTATAAGTGCCAAGTGTCTTTTGGATGCTCTTGCCTTGTTATAAATTAGAGGTTGATTGATGGGGCTTATAATGCATTATAAATACCTAAACTCACACATCAGCAATCAGCTGTAGTAAGGACTCATAGTGTGTTATAACTGTCCATGCTGTATCATAAGTTATCACTGTGTGTGTTCAGTAAAGTGAGGTTTATATTGACACATTTATCATAATGTATGCTTCATTATAATGTTTTATTGTTGGTATTAAGTGTAATCATTTTCATGCATCTATGAGAATCTATGTCGCATCATAAGTGATTAATACCTATCGTACACTACACTATTATGAAAATACATTTAAAAGACTAAAGTTTGACACAATATGAGTTCTCAATACAGCTGATTGTTGATGTGTGTGTGTGTGTACTTGAGTATAGGTATTGATAATGCATTATAAGCCCTATCATTCAACCCTTAGTTTATTACAACTCAAGAGCATCCAGAAGACACATTTATAATCGGGTTTTAATCCCAGGTACATTTAAACATACAGGTAATTTGACTTGGTGTTTTGGTGCAAAACAATTAATGTAGAGGAAGAATAAATATAGTAACTTTAAAAAGAATCAGATAAAAATATAGAAGCAATATAAAAATCTAAAATGAAAGTATAACACAAAACTTTTGTACAAAAGGTGCAATGGAGAAATCATACAGTTGTGCAGAAGTTAAAGTTGTGTTTTATGACTGTTGATATGGTGCATCAGTAAGCATTATGTTTGTTTATGAGTATAGTCATAAAGCATTATGAATGCGGCATAATAAACTATGAGCAGCCTCATAATGCATCATAGATGTGGTCTTCACAGACAGTGTTATAGATTTAAAGTCAGTTTAAGGTGAATTTCCTTCCTTTTTTTCTTGTTACTGTAAAAATGCTAATCAGCATTCCTGCACCAGACAGTTGCTGAGGGTGTATGTAATTCCACTAAGGACCCTCCTAAAGAGGTCCCTGAGTGGGCCCTGGTGCCCCACGTTGGGGACCACAGGCCAAGGCCAAATGGCACTTTAAGCATTAGATAACGTGGAAGTGCTAAATGGCAGCGGGGAGCAGTGGCGCTAAATGACTGATGGATCTTGTGAGGCAATTTGATGTGCCAATGAGAACAAAGCTGGCTTTTCATTGGCAGAGAACCTTGAGAGAGAGTTTTGGGTCTCGGGTGATTGGCTGGATAATTGGAGCGCCGCTCTCAGCCTCGTGCAGACGGCTGCCGTCGAGTTAGCCAAACTCTTGTATCGGCGAGTATCTCAAGGTCAAGCCTGCGGAGCTGAATATGAATGACATCAATCAATCTATTCATCCCTCCGTCGCTCCATCGTTAATGTCTTATCATCCAGCCACTCTTCCTCCTTCGGTCCTGACTGCACATCAGTGGAGCAGCTCTGTATGTTCACAGAGTGTGGAGGAAAATCGACGCTCACAGAGATGAAAAACTGTGCGTGATGGAATTGATAATCTTTTTTTTTTTTAGATAATTATCTGTCAGTCTTTTATAGCTCTCTATTTAGCTGCATCAGATCTTTAAAAAAGCAATTTCAGTGTTTTTACATTAACAGAAATGCTTTATATTAGAGCTGAAACCAACTTTTTACTCACTGATCGTCAGAAAGTTAATTATTTTGGGAATAAAGTAATTGATTTTCCAAAAAAAAACAAAAAAAAAAAAAAGTTGTTTCATCTTCTCTTATGTTAGGATTTTGCTCATCTTATTATTTTCTTTGATTATTTCTTTTAAAGTGAGATAGCAGCTACATATCCATAAACCAACCGTTTGTCTTTATACGAATGAAAGAAAACATACATCTTAATAATCATAATTATA
>NW_024628787.1:0-1538 GCF_008729295.1 Plectropomus leopardus | reverse complement strand
ATAAATAAATAAAGTAAAAAACAAAGAAGAAAGAAAATGACTTCAAGTGATATTTTTTCTTTTTTACGTAACATATTTTAAATATATAATTAAGAGAATCATAAAAATATTTCCCTCATTTTTTAAATTATATGTAATAACCCCCAACGATAAATTTTAGATAATTTCCTTGTCACCTTTTATTTACTGTTTTTTTGCAATTTGAAAGACATTTCTTGCCATGTTGTTCCTCAGGTTTTTCCCATATTTTTATTCCTCATGTTTCAGAAATTTAAAATGCTAGTGAAAGGCGTTGAGATGTGACACTAAAAAACTTTTTTCGATCCAAGCGTTAAAGGGTTAAAGAGAGGAGAGGAGTGGAATAAGAATCTGAAAAGGAGGATCAGAGAAAAGACAAAACTCTAATGACAAAAGCACAGAAGAAACAAGAGGAAACGAGAGGAAGAAATAAGTGGTAAAAAAAAAAAGCAAAAAAGTTTTTAAAAAATGGAGGTGGGGAGGAGAAACAGAGGCGAGGAGAGACGAGGTTAGATAAGAAGAAGGGGAAAGAAAAGGGAGAGAGAAAACAGGAGAGGTGAGGAAAGAAGAAAAAGGAGAGAAATTTGAGAATTAGGAGCAAATAAAAACAGGGAGAAGGAAATGAGATGGAGAGGAGAAAGTGTTGCTCAGAGACTTTATATTTACACTGGATCCGTCTCTCTGACAGTCAGCTTGATTTATGTCTGAGTGCTTTAAAGCCTCGACTTAATAGGCCACTTCCATCATCTGTGACACGCCGCTGTGCCACATAAGGCCCGACCTCTGCAGAGAGCAGAGAAAACACCGAGCGCAGAGGATGGTATGCACTCAAAGTTTTTGTTTCAGCCGATCTGCAATAAAACACAGAGGTGGTTAAACACACACAGCGGGACAGTGATTTCAGCTGTGCTGAGAAAAATAATCACCTTTAAAATGGTGTTTAAGAGGACCTAAATTCTCTGTGTAGGGAAATACACCAGGTTCATACGGTCGTGAAAAACCTGGAAGAGCGCTGGAATATGCAAAGAGCAATTTCCAGGCCCAGAAAAGGGTTGGAAAACTAAATATACCCAGAAAGTTTTGGAAAAGTCATGGAAGATTCTGGCTTTAATAAATGGTATAATTTTGGTGATTTTTGAAGAAAATATGCCTTTCAAACCTGCAGGCAGGTTTTTTTTAATAAAAAATCACAAAACTTTTTGAAGAAAAAAAATTAACAAAATGCTTTCTTTAAAATTCACAAAAAATAAATATATGACCAGAATGTTTTTCTTAAAATCGTCAAAAAGTTTTAAGGAAAAAGAAAAAAGATGAAAAAATAGTTTCTTCAAATAATTGCCAAAATGTTTTCTTTAGAAATATATTTTTTAATTTAAAAAAAAAGCCAAAATGTTTTCTTCAAATAGCACTTTTTTTAAAAAAAATAATCTCCAAAACATTTTCTTTGAAAATCTCACAAAAAAAGTTTAAAAGGAAAAAAAAACAAAATATTTTCTTCAGTAATCCCAAAAACTTTTTTT
>NW_024628786.1:0-2348 GCF_008729295.1 Plectropomus leopardus | reverse complement strand
CGTTATAAGAGTTTATGTTAAAAATGTACTTTTTAACAGCACAATGGTCAACATGTGGTTAGGTTTCAGCACAAAAACTACTCGGTTTTGTTCATAAAAGATCGTGTTTTGTCTTTAAAAACACAATTTTGGGGCCAAAATATCTGCTGTAAAAGCAGCAATGTCTCTATACAAAAACATTTGCTTTATTGCTACGATGGAAAAACAGTGACGGAGTAAAGAAAAGAGCATCTGAAGAAATGACCCAAAAAATTACAAAAACAATTAAAGAAAAATAAGAAAAAAAACTGAAAATTAGCAAAAATCAAAGTACAAACAACAACAACAAAGAGAGGTGACTTGAAAAAAATGTAATTATAGTTATTATAAAGAGTCATTGATATAATAACTTCCCCGAGCTTTTATATTTTCCCACTGGAGATTTTTTATCTACTAATTTCTTGTAGTTTGTAGAACATAACCAAGTGGCTCTTTTTTTGAACCGGTTTGCTCAGTTTTCAAAGGGTTAAATTCTAGTGAAAACTGTCTGAGAGCAGCACAAAGATCGATGCTGAATTGGCTGGCGTTCTTTACTTTAACTGTAGGTTGAATTCACAGTTTTTGCACATAAATTAAAAAACAAAGAGATGAAGATTCAGACCGGAGCAAATAAAATAACGCTTTCCCCCACAGCACCGACGCTTTCCTGTTCCCTGTGAGAAGACAAAAAGTCGACACAAAGTGGAGAAAATGTTTCTGGTTTCTAATGAAAGTTGATGAAAGGCCTGAAGATCGGGTCCAACTTTAAGCTCAAAAGGTGAAAACACATCGAGAGCGAGTTTGAGCTCGGAGCGCGGAGGTTAATAAATGTGATCCTCGGAGGACCGAGTGTTTACCAAAGCGTCTAAAACACATAAAAGTACAACCGCTGCTTCACAAATCTAATTTTCTACCTGATTGAGAATCCATTCAGCAGGAACGCGCCTCTATCTCCACAATATTCCTTCATTAAGAGGAAAATCAAACGTACGGCTCCTCGCAGGAGCCTGGGGGGGGAGGGGCGGCTGCACTTCAGCTGCAATGAAAAGATGAAAGAGCGTTTTGGATTATTTAGTCGTGAGCTCGACTCCAACAAACATCCAGAGGGAAATCTGACAGTGATCTTTGTGCACTGTAAAAACCCCTCTGCTGTTTTTACAGTCACACAAAACAAAACCAAATAAATGTGAATAACATTTAAAAAATGAAACCGTAAAAGTGCAGCTGTGGTTGCCAGGATTATTCTGTAAAAAATACAGCAAAGATGTAAACAGCTTTACAGAAAAACCTCTGAATTTCACATTTAAACAGGTTTAAACTGTAAAATGTACACTGTCTATTTGGAAATCAAAAATAAAATCCCAACAACTCCATCAACAGTCACATTTTGTGTAAAAAACATCAAATTAGATAAATAATTGAAAAAGTACACATCAGAAAATCATACTTACTTTTCTTTCCATGACAAAAATAGCTGTTACGGGCAGGTAAAATAGCTTTTTTTGTCACTTTCCTTATATTTATGCCCAAAACATTTTGTCATAATTTCTCTTAGAGGGAACATCAGTCGGAAAGTTCAAGTTTTTAGAGACACTCAAACGTTTTAAAATCTGTTTGTATTTGTATTTAATCATTTCTTTCTGTAAAAAAAAGTCTACCTGGCGAAAACCCAAATTTTACAGTTGTTTTTGCTGTTGATGTTTTTCAGGCGTTTTCGGGGAACAGTAACGCAGACAGCGTGGTCCAACACAACCTGCAGCATCCGGTCATCGCCCGCTACGTCCGCCTCGTCCCCCTCCACGGGAACCCCAACGGACGCATGGGACTCAGACTGGAGACGTACGGATGTCCTCACAGTCAGTTTGAGCTTTTTTTATCCTCCGCTCACAGACGGAAAACGAACTCGTAAAAACACGTGTCAGCACTCAGGATTTCTGCTTTTGCATCATTTATTTGGACATTTAAGATTTTCAGTCTGCTCAAATTTTGGCCACTTTTCAGCATTTTTAAAACAATCTGAATTTTAGAAAAAGAGCATTCAGCTCGTTGTGTTTTAGCGGCCGTAATGAGTGAAGGACCCTCCACCAACGAATCAAGTGTAAGACAAAAAAATCCATCTGTGAATTCATCCTGATCCTCCTGAGACTTTAAATATCTTGACCTAACAACAGCGTACAAACAACAAACGGAGCAAACTTAAGACAAAGATTATTCAGGTTTTCAGGTTTTTCCTCTCATAATCTTTTAATGTTAATTTCAGATAATATTTAAGTTTATTTTCAAGTAACTTTGTGATTTATTTCTGTTTAATTTATAACTTTGATCTCAGC
>NW_024628785.1:0-2595 GCF_008729295.1 Plectropomus leopardus | reverse complement strand
TTTATGGTCCGTGTGCTTTGGCCCGTGTGTTGTGGTCTGTGTGCTTTGGTCTGTTTGTTTTGGTCCGTGTGCTTCGGCCCGTTTGTTGTGGTCTATGTGCTTCGGTCCGTGTGTTTACGTCTGTGTGCTTCCGTCCGTGTGCTTCGGTCCGTGTGTTTATGTCTGTGTGCTTCCGTCCGTGTGCTTCGGTCCGTGTGTTTATGTCTGTGTGCTTCCGTCCGTGTGCTTCGGTCCGTGTGTTTATGTCTGTGTGCTTCCGTCCGTGTGCTTCGGTCCGTGTGTTTATGTCTGTGTGCTTCGGTCCGTGTGTTGTGGTCTATGTGCTTCGGTCCGTGTGTTGTGGTCTGTGGGCTTCAGTCCGTGTGCTTTGGTCCATGCGTGTTACAGCCACCACCCTCACTGCGTCTGTCTCATGGTGTCTCTCTGTGTCCCCTCAGACGAGCTCACGAGCTGTCTAGACTGTGACGGTTTGGTCGGCGGACTCTGCGATGACTCGTTGTCCTCGGGGACGGTCCGCCGCTCGTTGTCGGCTCCTCAGCCGCCATCCCTGGACCCCGCCTCCTCAGTGGCGTCCTGCGACTCCCAGTCCAAGTACCACCGCAACCTGGTGGCCCGAAACGGCAGCGACATCTACCGCTACCCGAGCCCACTGCATGCCGTGTCCGTGCAGAGCCCCGCCTTCCTGCAGGCGCTGGGTCACGGAGGCAGAGAAGAGGCGCCTCTGCGGAGCGGCGAGGCAGGCGGCGAGTCTTTCCCTCTTCCTGTTTCTGCTCCTCTCGTCTCTCAGAGCTTCTCCTGGCCGGCGCCGTCCTCCTCTTCCTCCCAAATGCCTCCTCACAAGCGTCTGGACGGCTACATCTATGGGCTGCTGCAGCGTAGGGCGCCGCACATCAGGACCAGCAGACCCCGGACCAGCATCTGCACTGAGCCGTCAAAGAGCGTCCTGCGGCAGGCCAGCCTCTGCAGGAGGACTCTGAGGGGGCCGCGCCTGGCGGCCGCCGTGTCTCCACAGAGACAGCAGTCTGTGGACAGTAAACCTGAGGAGCAGCAGGATGTTTTCACTGAAGGTGGCGTCGACACGATGGCCATCAGCGCCGTCTCACAGATCCAGAGCAGCTGTCCGCTAAGCGACGGCGTCCAGGACGCCAACACGCTGCTCAAACTTAAAAACAAAAGACTTCCTCCTGTCGCGGCATCCACAGCTGCTCCGCCCAAAGACTTCAGGGAGCTGGGCGTTCCTAGAGCTAACTCCTCCCCCAAACACGCCAAGCCACCATGTTTCTTTCCCGAACCAGAAGTGCAGTCCGCGACCCCCAAACACGCCACCAAGCGTCAGACCATCCCCACAGAGACAGCCGACAGGTCAGCCAGTCTCGGCTCCTCCTCCCAGAGTCCAGAGGACGCAGGAGGTCACATGGTCAACGCCAAGTACATTCCCGCCCAGCGGCAGAGCGTCAAACTCCGAAAGGGCGGCAGTAAGAACGTCAAGACGGTCAAAATGAAGACAAGTCTGGCGTCTGAACACAATGAGCCTCCGTCAGGGAGACGAGGAGAAGTGTCCCACCACTGCTCCATGAAGTCCCGCCCGCTGGACAATGGCGGCTCCGTCAGAGTGTCCAGGAGGGCAGCCGGCGGCGGCAGTGGACACGCGACGTCTTCCTCCAGGATCAGTTGCCTCCCTGCGTCCATCCCAGAGGGCCGAGTCCTGGACAAACACTCCACGTCCACGCTGAGCAGCGTGCGCTCATCCAGGCACCATCACCATGGAAACCACCATCACCACCATCATCGTCATCATGGGCGCGACCAGGTCGTGGTCGTCGCCAAACCGAAGTACAAACGGAATGATTACCGACGGCTGCGTGCGATCATGGAGGTGCCGTACGACGAGGCGTTCAGGCGCACTCAGCGGCGGCAGCGGAAGGAGCTGCTGAGCCGTTCTCACGACTTCGTTCCCGCCGCCGAGCAGGCGAGCAGCCAGTACGCCTACGTGGCAGGAAGTGACTCTGAGTACTCGGCCGAGTGCGCGTCTCTGTTTCACTCCACCATCGTGGACACCAGCGAGGACGAGCGGTCCAACTACACCGCCAACCGCTTCGGAGACAGCGAGTCCAGCGAGGAGGACGCTGAGGAGAGCAGCGCCGCCAGTGACACGGAGGAGAGTGGAGGGGGCGGCACCGGCAGGGGGCAGAGCCAGCTAGCAGCAGCCGGGGCGGCGGGACAGGAAGTGAGCGCAGCTCAGGTGAAGGCCTTCGTCAAGATCAAAGCGTCACACAACCTGAAGAGGAAGATCCTTCGCTTCAGGTCGGGCTCGCTCAAACTCATGACCACCGTGTGACGCCAAACCGACCACCGCCACATCAGCCGGCGTGCCTTAACCTCGCATTTCTAATGGATGCGACCTTACGGTGCCGCAGGGAGTGGAACGAACACTTTTAACCCTTTAATGCCCGGAGCAACAAAAGTTTTCTCATTCATTTGTCTTCACGTGGATTTTAACTTCTGAAACGGGACAAAACTAAAACACGGAAAAAATATGACGAGCAGCTTGGCGAGAAATGTCCGGCAAACTGCAAAAAATCAGCCAAAGGTGAC
>NW_024628784.1:0-2560 GCF_008729295.1 Plectropomus leopardus | reverse complement strand
AATGTATAATTTATTATTATTTCTATTTCTATTTATTTATTTTATCCCCTTTTTTAGGTCATTTCCTGTTGTTTTTTTTTTTAATTTTTCTTTTTTTTTTTTGCTAATTTCTTGTATCATTTTACTAATAGCTAAATGCTATTCTTTCCGTGTCTTTGAGAGAAATTAAACCAATTTGCCAAGATTTTAAAGGTTTAATGGAAATATCTGATAGTTTTTCTTTGTGTGAAACATTTTAATAAATGAATGCAATTTTTATCAACAAAATCACAAAACATGGACCAAATGACAGTTCATTTGTGGTCCTCTGAGAGGTTTGGATAACACCCAAAATAAAAAGCCCATAAAACTCTCTCCACCTCCAGAGTGTTCGCCTGGTACTTTGGCCTGCGTGGTATCTGTTACACAACCTGACCTTTGTGCCCTCGCCTCCTCCCCCCTTCTTTCTTTAGGCTCATGTCTGAGTCAGCTAAATGCCAAACGAAGAGCTCCTCTGTTCACTCATCAACAATATGACAAACATGAGACCGACTCCACACGGCTGATTAACATGATTGAATCAGAGGGAACTGCGAAATGTGGCTTTAACGCTTCACTGGGCTGCTTATGCATGCTGACGACCTCCACCAGCAGCTAGAGGGAACTGTATGTGAAGCCTTTAACACAAACCTGCTGTTTCTTTAACGTGCTGCTGGTTCATCTGCTGTCGTGAAGGCTGGCGGTGACCCTGAGGCTCGTCTTGGCTCGGGTGGGTTTGAGCTCACTGCGTCTCCGCAGGTCAATCCAAGATCATCTCACAAACACCAGGATTACTGTTGCCGTGGACGTCTGTGGTTAAAAACAACAACAAATAACTTGGAACTAGTTACATGCTTTTAAGTTTCAAGAAGATGCATGCATAGCTGAAGCTTTGTCCTGTTGATATCAAATTTTTGACAACATAACTGACTGACAAACACTTAAAAATACTGTAGTTATGACCAGAGGTGTAATGCAATAAAGGCTGCAGTACTTAAATATTTTTTAGGAGTATCTGTACTTTCCTTGAGGTTTTTTTTTTTATTTCAGTCAACTTTCAAATTTATGCCATTACATTTCCTAAATAAAATCAACACTTTTACTCCACTATATTTCCCCTTTGTACTTTAGTTACTTTGCTATAAAACAGGGAAGGAGGGATGAGGGGAAAAAAATAGGAGTGAAGGTAAAATTGGATTATTTTTCTTGAAATCCTTTAACCCTTAGAATAATTATAAATATCATTTTCTGGATATTTTTCCTTGTTTCAGTTCATTTTCTTGCCACCTTTTTTCTAATTTCTTTCAATCTGTGGAATAATTCTTGCCAGGTAGGTCACTGAGTCACTGTGTTTTTTTTAATTTTTTGTTTTTTTTAAAAAAAATAAATCAAACCAATTTGCTCTGGTATCCCTCTAAAGTCTCCATCAAGAAAAAAAAATCTATTGGAAAAAAATTTGTCTTTGCATTTTTTCTATGTCCCTGGGGCTATAATTATAAAAATCACTGATTATGTTTGAACAGACCCCATAGTTTCTTAAATATAGGCCCCTAGGCCTCTACCAAACAGCTGAGGCAGCCATTCATGGTAATGGGAAAAATAGAAAGACAAGACTAGGTAAAAACCTTGTAACTTGTTTTCAAAACAATCAAAATTACAAATAATTCACTGTTATAATGCTTGTAATATGTTATTATACCAACATATATCAATTTGTGATCATAGAATTAGTAGTATCACCACTGCTAGTGTTATTTCCACGCATATTTACCATTAAAATACTTTGAAAACATCTCAGAAATTTTGAAGAAAGCATACTAATATAATTTATTTCACCAAATATACAATGCACAAACATTGTGGCATTAACAAAGGTGAATATTTACTCTTTTTAGTTTCATAAAATGCAAATTTATCAGCATATAGCATCACTACTTTAACCATAAATTTACCAAATCAACTGTTTGATAAACTATGGTTTTAGAAAGTCAAACACTCATACGTATGAAATGTTTTCATCATATATATAATGGATAACATTAAATGCATCATTTAAAATCATCATTTCATCAGTCATTTCCTTTATATCTTCACAAATATTACTTTTTAAAAATGTCATTAGCTTAGCTTAACTAGCTTTACCATAAAGACCCAAATCAACTGTTTGCTGGAGGACATTTGTTTTTTTAAATGATTATTTATTTTACATAAAATTAGATAAATCTGTTCAATAAGACCTCTGAAACTACAACATGTCGAAAAAATATGCTTACCTTTGAAAATCCCACCACACAGGGCCCTCATGTCTGCAGTCTGCAGTGATTTTTAACTTCCTGTATGAGGTGAACTAAAAAAAAGACGGTTTAAAGACACAGGGACACCTAGAGGACATTTTGAGTCACTATATTTTAATAAAATATGTTTTAAATTTACTCAAGCAGTTAAGCAGGATGTTAAATAAGAAAATTAAGCATGTTAATGCTAGCTGTTAGCACAAAGCAGATATTCAACTGTCCATTAGCAAATGTTAGCATGCTAACAT
>NW_024628783.1:0-2797 GCF_008729295.1 Plectropomus leopardus | reverse complement strand
TTTTAGGATTAAAATGATCATGCTCTGAAGGATATATGAACAAACTCCTCTGTAAAAAACCTTCAGAGTAAAGGGAGGAACGTAAGAGGAAAGTCTGTTGTATGCAAGTTGTGATTTCTGTCTCAGAGTATTGAGAAAATAAGACACTACAGGCGATATCACCGTGAACCTCAGCTGATTACTTGGAGTAAGAAAATTATTCTTCATATTACAAGAATTTTAAACATAACTTTATCCTTTGTTCTGATGTTTGTTATGGAAATTAATACAAATTAGAACACATGTAGTGATATAATTATAATAACAATAGTTATAATCAGGACTTCATTAAGAATATAGAAAAAGACACAATAAAGGCCTGCTTTGCATATTTAAACAAAACATCTCAGAAAACTGAGTTTTTTTCGTATCTAAATTTTTAAACAGAAGTGTTTGTTCATACGAAATATCATTCATAGCCTGTATATAAGATTTTATTCTTAAGAACATGGCAAGATTGATTTTTTTTTTCATGTTTCATTTCTAGGATTTTCACATCAAACAATCCTTTTGAACTAATTTTACATTTTTTTTCAGATGGGTTGGTTCAAGGGATGGTCAGTCGAACGTAAGGAGGGCAACGCCAGCGGAAAAACACTGCTGGACGCTCTGGACTCCATCATCCCTCCCTCCCGCCCCACCGACAAGCCCCTGCGTCTGCCCCTGCAGGATGTCTACAAAATTGGCGGTAAGGATTATCACAGATTTGTTAACCTCTTATCCCTTGTTTTTTTCTCCATGTATGGGCTGTAATCTTTCAAGAATACTTCACCCACAAAGTGCCCATTATATCTAGTCTTGCTGTACTATCTTGACGTTGACCTTTCTCAGTTTTTTTTAGTTTTTTTTGTTGTTGTTTGTCTATGTCAGAGTCACATACAGGAAAGAAATGCATTTTTTAAAATACCTGTGTATGTGTGGATTAGGTCAGAGTGGGGAGGAGAGAAGGTGAAGGTGGATAATTTCACGAAATGTTTCAGGAAGATATTATAAACTTTATCTGAATGCTGCTTCGTCACTTTTTGTTCTGCACTCTGAACCACTCGTGATATTTTCTAACAATTATCCACCTGAATGGTTCCTTTAACATACGTAACTGATGTGAACTGAAGTGCTAGTGTTTTGTTTATTTTTAAAACAATGGAAATAATGATAAAAATATTATAAATGATAAAAATGCCATTGTTATATAAATCCTATAACATTACACAACTGTAGAATTAAAGAAGGCACAGTAACCCATTACTCTGCACAAACATGTCAGCACTTAATGTGCAGAGGAGTACTCTTTTGTTTGCATAGATTCTGTTCTCAGACAAAAAGTAAGAAAACATTGGTGAATGTCAAATTCTTTGTTAAAAAGAAAAAAAAAACAAAAACCCTGAAAGTTGGATTTAAGAAAAAGTTTTTTGTCAAAAATGTTTGATGACTGAGGCCTTTCTTTTCAGCCCTCATGGAAAACATGATAATTTATTTATTGATACTGGACTGTGTTTAACAAAAGTAAAACTACATATAAAAATCTGTTCACACATTTCCATACTCTCATCCAGTTCTCATGTATCCACTCGCATACTCAGAGCTTCCCAAACACATCCATTTTTCTCCATAAAGCTGGAGTGAGAGTCTGGCAATGAAGAGCGCAAAGTTAAAATTACTGTACTGTGAAAAATGTGTTTATGTTGTTTAATATGATCCCCAATAAATCAGCATGTTCACCATTTTCCTTCAAAATTCAAGGTAACATGGCATTACTAATGGATATAGAGTAGTTTTGTACTAGTAGTATTCCTTTAAGAATTTCCATGAGGGCTGAACCCAAATATTCGACTACTGGAATATTTGTTTATTGGGTAGGTATTTAATTTTCAATTTAGACGTTTGTTTTTTTTATTTTTTATTTTTGTAGCAAACAAATGAGGATACATCAGACGCACAGTGAAATTAACAGACTAGTTTAGAGTGCCGGACACAGATTATTGAACATACAACTAAGTTTTATCACCTTTTCAGACTTTATACAGTCTGCATTTCACAGCTCCCACAGGCTTACAATTACAGGTAACACTCCATCATATCATGTAAGCTCCGTCACTCCTGTCCCAAAAACATCTGTGCTTTTTTTTTTTTTTAATTTTTGCTCTAACTGAGGGGCATACTAGAAACTTGTTTCCTCCTGCTCTCTCAGGTATTGGAACTGTCCCTGTGGGCCGTGTTGAGACCGGTTGCCTGAAGCCCGGTATGGTCGTCACCTTTTCTCCTGCCTGTATTTCCACTGAGGTGAAGTCTGTGGAGATGCACCACGAGTCTCTGCTTGAGGCGTCCCCTGGTGACAACGTCGGCTTCAACGTCAAGAACGTGTCTGTCAAGGAGATCCGTCGTGGAAACGTGGCTGGAGACAGCAAGAGCGACCCACCTAAAGCAGCTGAAAACTTCACCGCTCAGGTGAGTCTGACCAAAATCCGTAAAGAGGACACAGATTAAAAAGGCATACCTGAAGATG
This sequence comes from Plectropomus leopardus, assembly GCF_008729295.1. NCBI lineage: Eukaryota > Metazoa > Chordata > Actinopteri > Perciformes > Serranidae > Plectropomus > Plectropomus leopardus. The sequence goes on along the minus strand of NW_024628783.1, from coordinate 255 downwards.
ATGAATTGGGCTCGGTTTTTTTTAAATGTGGCAGTCTCTTTACAATTTGTTTTTAGGAAATCCACATGTTGCCTGGGATTAGGATGTGATAGCAGTATCGTCAAAATCTTACCAATACTGCTTATCAATCAGGTACTCAAACGGTACTCTTATCAGTTCTGTTGGTGAGTTTTAAGAGAAAGGAAAAAAAACAAAAACGGAATTAACTTTGCTTCATTGTCTATGTACAGTACTGTGCACATGTCTCAGGCCATA
>NW_024628782.1:0-2671 GCF_008729295.1 Plectropomus leopardus | reverse complement strand
AGTTTGAGGCAGAGGGAGTACATGTGTCCATTGAGATGGAAAATAGCGGCAGAATACATGTAAGTGATGTAACTTTTCAAAAAGAATATTTTCAGATCTGAACATTAATGTAGGCAAATGTGACAAAATGATAACTGATATATGACAAAAGTTTTTCGTCATGAATATTATTACTGGTATTTACGATTCCTAAATGATGCAATCTTTTCTTCTGAATATTTAACAGCACATAGTACCTTTGTTTAAATCTTGTTAACTACAAAGAATGAATCTCAATGGCCCTGTAGGTTGATGGTCGGCGGATCAGACTACCGTTCAGCTCAGCATCCAGCAGAATCCAGATCTACCACAGCAACATTCACAGTATCATCCTTCGTACCTCCTTTGGTGTAACTGTGCAGACAGTCTGGCCTCACTTTGTGCGTGTCACTGCACCTGGCATCTACAGTAATTCCCTGGGTGGACTCTGTGGTAACTACAATGGTCAACCGCATGACGACTTCCGTACACCCAATGGCATTCTGGTCAACAGCTCTCAGGACTTTGGGGACAGTTGGCGAGATGGCTCCCTCACTGTACACTGTGTGGAAAGTGTAAATCCGAACTCTACGATGAACAACAATTCTAGTGAGTACTGTCAGATTCTTGGCTCACTACATGGGCCTTTTACTCAGTGTTGGGACATGGTGGACCCACAGCAGAATGTGGATGCATGTTTGAAGATCATTAAGACCTCTAAAGATCCTGCTTCAGAGCTATGTGAGGTCCTACAAGATTACTACTAATGTGTCAACTTAGGGGAGTAGCCCTAGAACACTGGAGAAAAGCAACTGGTTGTAGTAAGCACACTCTTTTTTTGGATTAAGTTTGGATATGGTATTAAAATATCTAATGACGTGTTATTTAATCTGTTGTTTTGTCTCTAGAGCAATACTGCCCTCGAAACAGCCATTATGAAGTCTGTGGAACGTCTTGTCCTTCCACCTGTCTCAGTCTCTCCTTCCCTTTTGACTGTGTTACTGCATGCCAGGAGGGTTGCCAGTGTGATGATGGTTTTGTCCTCAATGGCAACCAGTGTGTGCCACCAACAGGGTGCGGATGCTATCACCAAGGACACTATCGCCAAGGGAGTGAACAGTTCTGGGATGGTGAGGAGTGTCAGAGCTTGTGCACCTGTGATGGCACTACTGGGGCAGTCCACTGTGTCCCCAACTCCTGTGGTCCCCACGAGTCCTGCCGTGTGGTGGAGGGTGAGTTTGGCTGCCATCCAAACCATCATGGCACCTGCTCTGCCTCAGGTGACCCTCACTACCTCACCTTTGATGGCAAGGCCTATGATTTCCAGGGAACCTGCCTCTATACTCTGGTGACCCTTTGTAACACCACTGATGGACTCCACCAATTTTCTGTGGAAGCTAAAAATGAGCCTTTGAATGGGCGGCAAGTTTCAACCACAGCTGAAGTTTTTGTCAATGTGTGGGGCTATCGAGTGCATATGTCAAGAGACAGACCTGGTGTAGTTCAAGTAAGTTGTTAAAATAATATCTGACATTACTCATCAGACGATTGCTTAAAAGCAATAATTTAGATTCAATCTAATTGGCAAACATTTGACAGCTATAGCCTCTCCAAAGGCTACGTAAATAATACAGGAAGACAACTAAGAGATCATTGCAAGTATGTGTTATTCTTATTAGAAATTGCTGATATGTTTTTGTATTTTTGTTATGAGGCTGTCAGAGGATCAACAAAATTAGAAAACTCACCTAATTTTCCATTCAAACTCTCTTTTAGGTAAACGGAGAAACTAAAAATTTGCCTGTTCTCTTGAATAAAGGTCAGGTGTCAATCTATTCAAGTGGATTCTATGTATTTGTCAGTGCTGATTTTGGCTTCAGTGTCAGCTATGATGGTGATAGCACAGTGTTTATCTCTTTACCTGCAAACTACAGGTATGTTACATTCAACAGAGCAAAAACTGGAATTGGAAAAAATATATTTTCAAATAACCATCTGATTCGTGACATTAAGATATTTGATCATTTTCATCAATGCAGCGGAAAAACATGTGGACTTTGTGGAAACTTCAATGGAAACCCAAATGATGAGTTCCACACCCCATCTGGAATGATGGTCACCACTCCAGATGAGTTTGGGGCAGCTTGGAAAGTGGAGGGCGATGACACATGCAGTGATGGGTGTGGGTCCAATTGTGACCCAATGTGCCTCGATGAGCTACTTGCTCAAGCCCAATGTGATGTGATTCAAGCAGCTGACGGTCCTCTCAGCTTCTGCCATGAGCAGGTGGACCCAGCACCATATTTTAACGACTGTGTGTTTGACGTTTGTTGGGCAGGAGATGAGTGGGAAGATCTTCTATGCAGAGCCATTGAGACATATGTCAGTGTCTGTCAGTTTGCTAATGTTAGAATCTACCCTTGGAGACAGAACACCCCCTGCAGTAAGTTGAGCAGTCTATCTCGCATAAAAAAAATTACGTAGAAACTAATATCAGTAATCTATGTTTTTCTTAACATGCCTCCCGAACAACTGTCTACTCACAATTCTGTGTAACGGACTTTGGTTATTATAATCATCTAATAGCCACTTCTCCTCTCACTCATAAAAGGACCTGACTGTGAAACCCCCCACAGCCATTATGAGCTGTGTG
>NW_024628781.1:0-3577 GCF_008729295.1 Plectropomus leopardus | reverse complement strand
TTTATATTTATTTATCTTTTTTCTCCTGTTTTTTTCCCCATCTTTCTCTCCAACATACCCCCCACACACACACACACACACACACCTCACATACACTAACATCATACCGAGCTCCTCGACCATGTGGAAAATTTTGTTAACTGACCTTTTTTCACTGTTTTTATTCATGCTGTTTTTAGCATGTTGGTGTTAGTTTAGTCTGTGTTCTGTCTTTTGTCTCGCAATAAAAAAATACAAATAAATAAATAAATAAAAATACAGTGCATTATTGTAACTTTGCGCAGCTTGAATGGGTATTTGTCACAAAGTCTTTCAGTAATGACAACATTTATTCTGCAAATATTTTATGGAATTACAAGGTTTTTTTGTAGTTTACATGTAAAGGCTTCGCTCCACTCCACTCTGTTTTTAAAAAGCCTATAGCGCCACCTTGTGGTAGAACTCAGTTTAAGACTCAGACACTAAATGGCCAAAAGTATCAGGACACACACTTTATTCTGTTGCTGTTTTCAGTTTTTTTATGCCTCCAACTTTAAAATGAATGAAGATGCCAAATGCTACCAGACAAATTTAAAACTTATATATTTTCACTGGCTAATTATTAGTTACTCTGTGTGTGTGTGTGTGTGTGTGTGTGTGTGTGTGTGTGTGTGTGTGTGCATTAATGGGCAATATTTCAGTTAAATGTGTTCTAAAATATCCTGTGATGAGGGAAATTAGCAGAGCCCATTCATTAAATAGGTGGTTTAAAGTCAGATTTATGTCAAAGTTATAATGCCTACAATGTGGCAGTATTATAAGTTTGTATTTATATATGTTTTTTAAATTTATGTGAATTAATTGTAAATGTAAATTTAATTAATTTTTTTTTAGGATTCTGTATTCTATTTTGATACGTTTGATGAATATGTATTTGTAATTTGTAACAATTGTAATTTGTTTTTGATGTATTTGTGCCCATCTCTGCGTGCCTGTGATGTGGGTTCCTTACTGTCTTCAGGCAGATAGGTGAGTGGCTGTTTGCATTTTTATGTAAAACACATTATGTTTACTTGTGATTTTTCTTGCTTTATAGCTCGACATCTGTGTCGGACCTCATTCACGCTCTTTGTGTTTGGGATCAATCTGCAGCATCGTTTGTGCCAAATCTTCCTGTAGGAGTGGAGGCTGTTATAGCAGCAGAACAACGCCGATGGTTTCAATATCACACATTCAACAATCACATATGGGCGCAATGTTCACGTGTCCACATACTTTAGGCCATGTAGTGCACATCATAATTTTCTAGATTAAGCTTGAAGTCAATAGTTTTATTTTATTTACATCCACGGGAGGATACATGGCAAACATTATTTACAAAAAACTGTGATGCAAACACATTAAAAATATACAGTGTAGATATATATATAAAAACATATGTTAAAGTGGATTCTACATTCACAGAACACCTAAATATACCTTTACTTCTCAGTTTTGATTTCCAACCTTCAAGGAGGTCATTGATTTTCATTCATCTCAGAGCAGAAAATTAACCGGCAGGGACTTTAATGTGAGCCATCACCATGAGCTTTCTTTTTTCTGTTTTTAATTTTGTTTTTTGATTAAGGCTGTTTTGAAAAGTCCACTTCCAGGATGCTTGGACATGACGCATTTCAGAGTGAGCTCTAAAATTTGAAATGCCTGAGTGTGATCTTTTTTATATCCAATTTTCAATGGCATCTGAGTGTCAGATGTCTGAGCATCATTAAATGCACCGGTTTTTGAAAGTGTCCAAAGTTTTGAAACAGTTTGTGTTCACAGCTGGAAAAAAATAAAGTATCAACTTGCTCATTGTGATGATTATCTGCAGTGTGGCAATCACATGTCAGGTCTCAGTAACTGTAAATTTAACTTATAGTACTGCACTTTTCTGGAAACAGTAGTTGGAAAAGTCAAAGTCAGTCATGAAATTCTGTTTCAAAATAACATTTTTGGATGCCTAGGCCATATTTAACTCCTGTATGATTTAATTCAAATGTTGACTACCACACACAAGGAAGTGTTCAAATGCCAATGAAGCAAAGGTAACCTGGACTTACATTTTTTAACCAAACTGAGCCCAGTTTTAACCTAAATGTTAAGATTTTAGCCTGCAAACCATCAAATTAGTGCTCTTTGTGCTCCCTCAGTTTTGTGTGGCCGTACGTTTCGCCTCAGTGCCGTTTTGCAGCATCAGTCCCTCTGATCTCAGTGAGGTGACGTTACCTCTTCTGTTAATGCGCCGACATCATCGTAGTCATCCTCGGAGGTGAGGTCCTGATCTGGGCTCACAGGCGAGTAGATGGGGCCGTCGTCTTCATCACCTAATGATCGGATAATAACAAACATCAGCAAATACTACAGATGTTATTTTCCGCCTGTTCAGTGGCATGTACCTGAACTCTGCAGGCTTGTTGTTTGTCCGGGGTAAAGTTGGTCTCCGTTGACAACAGGCAACTGGCCTGGTGCTGAATCTGTAATACAGGAAATAAAACTTCATCTACCATGTGAAAGCTGTATGAGACAGTTTCAGTTTGGCTTTCATATCCTTTAAGTTGTGAACAGGGTTTTGTTTTTTGTTGTTGTTGTTTCTAAGGTTCAGACACCCACAGATGTGGTTTACAGGATGTACAAAAACAGTTGGTGAATCTTATATATAAATAGCTAAACCCTCTCAAACATTATCATCACGCACTTTCGAACTAAAACATCCAACACCCTTATCCAATATCCCAAAATGATGACAGAATTTATCCAACTCATTTTAACTAATTTTCACCAATACAAAAATGTGATAATTCCCTTTCTTGCTGTGAGTACACGAGAAGAAGAACAGGTGAATGAATTCGACTGACCGGGAGTGACCGCAGAGTAATCGTTTGTGTTTTCGTAAAATTCCCCAGATGACGTACTGGAGGTATCAAACGAGTCCACCGAGATCTTTGACACTCTGGCATATGGAGCCTCTGCGGGGCCGCCGTTATGGCATGTAAAGGCTCCCATCACTTCATTTGTGGGTTCAGGGACTGGAAAATAAAAAATAGCACATATCAAAGATAAATCAAATCAATTATTATTATTATTCATTCCTGTATTTCTGTATTTTTTTTTCTTATATTACCCCTTCATTTTATTTATTTATTCATTACTTTATTTCTGTATTATTTCTTAATTGGTTGGCATTTCATTTTTTTTTTTTTATTTATTTATTTATTCAATACCATTTATTTATTGACAGTTATGTCATTTTCGGTCTTCCATAACATCAAAGGCCCTCTGATGATTACTGGAAACAGCCGCAATGTATGGTGGAATATATCGTTTCTTATCTGAAAGATCTGCAAAGTGTAACATTTCCATCGCTGTCTTGTTCTTGCAAACTGCCAGTGACTCACCTTCCTCAAAGAGGCTGTCAAGGCCTGAGGGCCTCATCAAAGAGTTCACGTCTGCTCTGTACCTCTGAGAATCTGGATTCAAAATGATGCACACAAAGCAATGTTTAAATCACAAACCGTCCTGCAAACATTCACTGCACACAGCGCTGATCTGCACAGATCGC
>NW_024628780.1:0-2296 GCF_008729295.1 Plectropomus leopardus | reverse complement strand
GTCTTGTTCAGTCTTTGGTTGAACTAAAAGACTGTCTGAGGAGTCAGACGTTCAGTTTTTCTGGTAAGTTTATTTTGCTTCAGTGGTTTGAAGCCTGTTTTTCACTTGCAAAAATTTGTGAGCCAAAGTGAACCATAGCTGGAAATGTACCATGCTAACCAGAGATTTCAATGGTTAACTGCCAAGAATGTTTTGAGCATATATACATGTCAGTCTAGAGATTAGTTTTGCCATTCATCAGTTTCCTGTACTGTGCACCCGTGTGGTGGGAGCTAGTTAGCAGCACCTCTCATTTAGCTATTACTCAGTCATTAAGGATTTAATTGAGCATGTGAAATTTTGTTGATTAATCAATAAAATACCGTCAAAATATATGCAATATGTTGCTGTGAGCTTTGACTGAAGATAAAACCAGCTATTACCACCAGTAACGCTGTACCGACCCAACAGCATTGCTGTGAAAACATTGTGAGCAACTTTGAGTTTCCCATGAGGTTGCCCCGGTTAGTAAGCAGCTGAGTTTTGTTTGGTTTTGGTTGCACTAAACCTCTAAGGCAGCATTTCCCAAACCTCTCCTCGAGGAGCACGATTCCTACATGATGTAGGTCTCTCCCTGCTGCAACACAGCTGAATCAAACGATCAACTCGTGATGAACTCTCGAAGGTGCCCTATAACGAGTTGATCATTTGATTCAGCTGTGTTGCAGCAGGGAGCGATCTAAATCATGCAGGACAAGTTGAACTCAAGGAGATTATTGGGAAATGCTGCTCTGAGGAGTCGAATGTTCAGTTTTTCAATTAAGTGCATTTTTTTTCACTGATTTAAAGCCTTATTTTTTGTAAACACAGTAAACAGAAATTTTGCCCCCTCAAACAGCGACAGAGATTGAAAAAAATTTGGCATAGTGGTCAAACTGCGGAATTACAACTTCAGTTCATCACGTCGTGGATGGTTCACTGAACAGGCCTATCAGGCACACACCCATGGGCCAAAAGTGTCAGGGGCCCCTCCGGCCTCCACATGCAAAATGTCATTCAAATTAACATGTACCAACCAGGAGGAGAATGAAACTGACCACAAAGAGACAAAAAATAACTACAAAGAGATACAAAATAGCTACAAAGACACACAAAATAACTACACTGAGACACAAAGCAACCAAAAAAGACAGATGTACATCAAGCAGACATAAAATGACCGGAATTGAACACGAAACCACTAAAAGATCTATATAAAGAGATGCAAAATAACAAAAAAGAGGCAAACTGCCCAGTAGTCTGCGTGTCCTGCTCTAGCAAAGGTGGTGGAGCCTATATCTGTGCCCAGGGGCAGCACTGGCTCAAAATCCATGTGCATCACTTAATACCATTAGGCCCCAAAAGCCCTCTCCCCATATTTCCTCACAGACATCTGTAAATCAGAGGATGTATTTCAACCTTTGTGAAATGACTTGTTTTACTGTCAAGATTTGACCCATTTAGTCCGATAAAATTTTGAAAGTCCTGAAGAGCAGCATGATTCAAGGACTTTCCTCCACTTAAAAGTCCGCCACTTGGTCGGCAGAGGTCTCTAGTGCGCCTGCTCTATGGGCTGCAGAGGATTCTGGTTATTTTAGACCCCAGAAGTCAACCTTTCTTGTCTTCATGCGCCACTGAGCAACGTGCAGTTCTCCTTATACATCCATGACCCAGATGTACGGTATTCTAACCGAGCTAGCAACTTGCGTAGGGAGTTGTTCTACCCTCTTTTCTAAATATTGTCACTTCTGGCTCCTAGTTGGCAAAGGTTGAAATGCCAAACTTGTAGCAAACCAATAGGTTACATTTTACACAGTCTGTAATTAAAATCTACCTTACCTAGGTTGTTTGCAGATTGGCATCTTGTTTATTTTCTCTCTACTTGTCTGTCAGTGAGGACTTATTATGATGATGAACTCCCCGAAGCAATTAAGGAGGCGACTCGGCCGCTACCCTGTGACACAAGTCAATGCTCACTAGTTTATCTCCGCAAAGATTCACTAACTCTGTCTGGCTTTGGACACAATCGTCTCCCGAGTCCCGTAAACGCCAAACGCTGCAGCCCTGATTCATGCGCAAAGTCCGAGCTCGGCTAAAATACATGCATCAGTTTTATGGAGCTTATGAGAGAAGAGGTTAATCGAATGGGTTAATGAAGCTTTTTACCGACGTTCCCTCAAGGTCGTTTCATTGCTGCATTCCCACACTGAGTGCTTCAGCAGTGATACGCTATGGCTGTCCCCACATACCGTTCACCACAAACCTTCATGTTTTTTTT
>NW_024628779.1:0-4034 GCF_008729295.1 Plectropomus leopardus | reverse complement strand
TATTATTATGAAAACCTAATGAGGGTATCACATCAAGATTATAAAATACCCCCAAAACATCAACAGCCTGAGGAGCATCATTTTGCAATTTTAGATCCAATTGCACAAAGCTCCAGGTGGAGGCAGCAACATTTATAAAGCTGTTTTACCCAGTTCTGCAATGGAGCTATAACTCTGATCACCAAATGGAGTTCAGACTACCTGACTTTTTTTTATTTCTTTCTGGCTAATGGCTCACAATCTGGTCATGATGGCCCCAAATCCATGTGCTGGATAAACAGAAAGGTGTACTACCTGAATGAGAAATGTCCAGTATTCAGAGTTAGATTATTAGGAAGGCTTTCAAGTGTCAAAGTATTCATCTGAATTCTTGAATTCTTCTTACATTTTTTGACAGAAAATAAGTATTTATTTATTTGAAGGCAGTACTTCACAGAATTGTAAAGGTTTTATCGTGTCAGAGCAGCACATTGAGTTGATGCTTTTGATAAATGTGTTTTTATGGCAATATTTCTGTAATGATGTGAGGACGCTGATGGAATAGAGCCATATATCAAACACTTTCATCCAGTGCCTTTCTCTTCAGAGTTGCGAGATCACCACTCACAGCTGTGATAGGATTTGGGACAGAGAATTGGGAGGCCAGGTTGAAGCTCAAGCTGTAAGTAACAATGATATATGATTCACCCACTCATCTGAATGGCTGCTACTTGTCAATGTCATTGCTTATGCAACACAGTTCAGCTGTTTTTCATAGAAGCAGCCAGAATTAGACCGGGATATTTAACTCTTTTAGTCCCATGTCTCACTTCCTAATGTGACAAATGTGCTCATGAGGACACAAATTATTGAGTTGTGGAGGGTGCAGCTGTGTCTTGGTTTCATTTGCGAAAATTGGCCCTCAAAGCAACTAAAGTGTAGTGTGTGCTATATTTATGCATGCTTTTATGGAAGTTTGCGCATGTGTGTGAGAGACCTTTGTGTCTGTGTCTCACTGATACTTCAATCTGATGAAAGCAAACCCAGTGGGGGGCATTATGCCAGAGAGAAAGAGGGTGGGGGTGTTGAAGGAGAAAGGCGGAGGGCCAAGGCAGTGAGAATAAGCAGTTTATAGTCTAGGCGACTGTAGCTGTCTCCAGGTTTCATCGGGTTAAAAACTTCAGCACTGTTCAAAGATGTACTTGAAAGGACGTTCCATTATTTATTCATCCGTGCAGCATCTCATAGACAGGAGTCGAGATGCTCAATATGCCCTCAATTACTTGTCTGTCTAGGTATGTGCATGAATCTGCTTACATAAAACACTGCCGGAATAAAAGCTTCTTCTTTTTTTTTTTTTTAATAACAAAGGCAGCAGTGTGTTTAAAACAGACAAGGCTCATGTGCAAAAAAACTCGGAAAGACTCATTTGGTGGGAATCTGTTTGTGCTCCTACTTCTGCATACATTTAGCAGTCATTTGGCCCGCAGTAACTACACAGCATCTGTGCAAAGAAGAAGTGAGACAATTCACATATCACAGAAACACTTAGTGAGAGAGAGAGAGAGAGAGAAGAAGAAGAGGAGGAGGAGGAGGGGTAACAGTGTATAATAAACTGGCAACCACATCCAGTCCATAACAGCCAGCGGATATAAAAGTGTTAGCATCGCCGTATCACTGTTCTTCCTGATGTCAGTAATAACTCAGGATGATGCTTTAAAGCCGCCTTTCGATCCGTTTCCAACATTCACCTCAGGCTGGGTTCTCCTCAGTGTCTAGAATGTGCTAGAGGAACATGCTGCTCTTAGGCGATGCAGCAGAGCTGTGATACACTGCCCTCCTCTGGTGAAACACTGTTAACATCCATTACATGGACACTTTTAGATCTCATGTAAGCAGAGGACTGTCATTCTATATTGACATAATCTACACTGTAAAGTCTAGAAATTTCCACTGTGAATCATGTTGTTTTTATTTAGAGAAGATGATCATTTAGCTTTGGATGAAAACATGAAACATGTCTGCATACAGTCCTTAACAATAACCCATATTACCAACCAACACCTCTCACTGCTCCCCCATTCAAAGCAGTCTAGAGCTGGCCTGGCTGCCCATGATTTCTTTTGTACATCACCTGAAACTAAGAATCATGTTTTTGTTACTTTAAAATGAGCCATTTACATCTACATACAGGTCGTCTTTCATAGAGCCTGCCATGTTGTTTCTGCAGAAGCCCAGAGAGGACAAACCAAACACTGGCTCCAGATAGGGCCATTTGCATTTTTGCAAGTTTTTTTTTGTTGTGTTTTTTGTTTTTAAATGTCAGCCACTGTAGTTCTCCTAAACATTTAGCACACAAGTTTCAGTTTTGCAGCAGTTCAGTTTCAGCCTCACCTTTAAAAACCACTAAATCCTTCACATAGACCTTTAATTAGATTACGATCAGCATATAATGGTAGAGGGAGTAGTCAGATTATTTATTGAAATCAAATAAGCCAGTAAAACACAGTATAAGTACGTCATTAAAATAATTGGATGTAAAATGTCATTCTCATCCTGGATCTTGATGATAAACAATAAAAAATTTGAGGTCAGGGCCCATATACAGGCTTTTTTTCAGAGATTTTTCAGCTGACGTTTTCTCATTTGTCAGAGAGAGAGCTCAGCTGTAGGTCTCATGGTGACATCTGCTAATGAGGACAGAGAGATTCAGTTGAAAGCACAGGAAAGGAGGCTTGAGTTTAGATTTTCTCTTGTCAAACAAATTGTGCTTGTCTGGGTTCCAAAAAATGGGTGACTGTGTGATTGATATAGCACCCTTATAGGACAAAGACAGGATAAGGTTGCTATAGAATAAGTTCCCCCCCCCCCCCTTTTTTAAGTAACTTTTAATGAGGTTTCACAGCATAGGTAATGAGGGGACATACTACCTGTTTTCAAACAAAAGAGGAGAAACAGGCAATATGCATTTAGAACAATATATTAGAACCAAAGTTAAATAGACCATAATGTTCATCAAAAGGGAAAAGCTAACTAGGAGGCTGTGGCTCAGGTGGTAGAGTGAGCTGTTCATTAATTGGAAGATTAAAGAACCAATAAAACACTGGGAAAAAAATCATCATTAAAGTAAAACTCCTTTTCTCAAAATCCTAATTTAAGTAACAAAAGTAAAAGTATGTGTTCTGCAAAAAACTTCTGGTGACCATTAACGTATTTGCCGTTTTTACTGCATCACTTTGCCCAGTGTTGCCAAATTTGATTGACATCAAGCGGCCCAGTCTGTGCCTAGAACTAAACCCACTGTCATAAATTATCAACATCTGGGATATTCTATCTATGGAAAAAAGGAGCTGCATATTTTTAAAGTTAAAGGTCCAGTGTGTAGGATTTAGTGGCATCTAGCAGTAAGGTTGAAGAACCCAAACTTGTCCCCATACTCCTATCTAAAGCCTAACGATAATAATAATAATAACAACAATAATAGATTTTATTTGTAATGCACTTTACATTTGAAATAAATCTCAAAGTGATACAAGATAAAAGCATTATCACAGAAAAAAGATAAAAACAACCAAAATAAAAGCAATTTCAAATAAATAAGAGCATAAAAGCAAGTCGAGCAACCAGCAAGAAGTCACTTAAAAGTCAGAAGTTCTGCTAAAAAAAAAAAGTAGAAAAAAGGAATGTTTTGAGTCCTTTTTGAAAAAAACAAACAAACAAACAAACAAACAAACAGACAAACAAAAACCTCTCAACAGTCTGTGGTGCCCTCAGATGGTCAGGGAGGGAATTCCATAGATGAGCTAGTGTCTGTTTTGGTTAATGGACCTGCATTTGTCACGCACATTAGCCTTTTGACCACTCAAAGCACTTTAGCATATCACAGGCACTGGTGGCTCAGTGGATGGAGCGGCACTGCATGTGCGGGAGTGGTGTCCTCGCTGTGGTGGCCGCAGGTTCGAGTCTGGCCTTGCCCCTCTGCCGCATGTCTCCCCCTTTCTCTCTTCCTATTTCACGCTCACACTGTCCTGTTGATTAAAGGCAATAAAAGCCCC
>NW_024628778.1:0-1130 GCF_008729295.1 Plectropomus leopardus | reverse complement strand
GACACTTGATATCAAACAAAAGCCAGAGACTGTATCATATTTTGTTGCCGTCAGCTGTATATTAACAACTCCTAATCAGAAGGCAGAAGATGATGTAATATCTAAGCCTTATCGTGCAAAATCTCTCCTCTTCTGAGCCACTGCATCATGTCCTGAGCTATCTGTACCAAAGAGCAGCCTTGAAGTACAGAGCGCTCACTCAGCAGCAAAATCTGGGGACCCAATGTCCTCAGAAGTACACTGCACAGCACACTAACTAAAAAAAACAACAACTGCTCGAAATATTAAATTAAACCTGTAGATCAAATTTCATTCCAATACAACCTTCGTGTGAAAATCAACTTGTTCTTCAAAATATGTAAAGCTGAAACTTCATTCAATATCACCTCCGTGGGGTGTGTAATTGCAAATAGGACACAAATGAATGATTGGAAAATAGTGGTGTAGAACAATCTATGAATGATAAAATATGGCAAATCAGAAATAGGTTCATCTAAAGGACACAGCTCTCAGTGAGCAAATACAGAACACAGAGTGGTAAATGATGCACGCAAAACTATCATCCTGAGCACTGTCTAAAAAGTCATAAATACATAATACTAGACAGAACTTAGCTATGACCAGTGACGCTTAAAGAATGCACTGACATGGCTGGCTGAATGACCTTGTCAGAGTCAGTCTTCTCTGCCTGCCATGGATATCAATATACTATTCATGTTTTAGATTCAATAAAAATAATCTCCATGAAAGCAATAACTGAGCCAGGCCTCAGAAGTGCTGCGGACAATCGTCTTGAATGGAGCTAGATTTTCTCATATCCATTCAGACTGGTCAAACGAATTAAAGGGATAGCAGTATTATAAAATGCAATATTCATCCGTTTAAAAAAATGTACCCCGCACCATATCTTACAGTCGTCTTTAATTCTTAATCTTTTGAGTTTTATATAAATTCTTTTTCCATATCAGACATTAGGGTGTAAATTAATTTTAAAATTAAATGATTCATCTTAAATAAGTGTTTAAATCAAATTAGGGCTTTAGCAAAAAAAAAAAACTAAAAAAAACTAAATGCACTGTGCAGCAGAAATTTGATAAACATTCTACTTTTAATGCTATCTCAACCAATGT
>NW_024628777.1:0-3403 GCF_008729295.1 Plectropomus leopardus | reverse complement strand
ATATTGTGTATGTATGTATTATAAATTAATACTTCTTTTAGTTTTTTAGAAATAATTTTCTATATTTCTTGCAATGCATTTTTCCTGTTATTTTCAAAGAAATCACATGAATTTGCTCAAAGGTCAAAATACTTATTGAGAGCATCTGAAAGCATCACAAGACAAGTAATAATATAAGTAAGTGTGTAATTACGTCTCCTGTTAAAATGCGCCAACATATCACTGTCGCAAATCCCATCCACAACCAAAAATCAGGTTCAGAAAATATTCAGGACTAAATGTGAAAGTCTTTACGGCATTTGAAATGTTAGTTTTTCAGATGCAATAACTTGTTCTAGCACACTGCTGGTGAATGTAATGTTGTGTCGGCTAACGCGTGAATCGGACTGAAAACATTTGGACTATCACACCTCCGCTCCCTCCTCCTCCTCCTCCTCCTCCTCCTCCTCCTCTTCCTCCTCATGCCTTGGCCGTCCCCTCCTCCTCCTTGCTGGCTCTCTCCAGGTCCGAGTAATACTCCAGGGCCCTTTGCACCGGCTCCACAATATGTTTCTGTACGACAACACGATGCACAAACGACGATAAGAAAGGTAAGCCTCCGATGAGACATTTTCGCTGCAGAAATTATTATTCCAGTAATAATGCTGAAATCACATTCAGTTTTTTCATGTGTGATTGAAAAAACAGTCTCCTGTCCGAATCAGTTAATTCTTGAGTTCAAGTGGACATTTGTGCCAAATTTGAGGATACCTCCTCAAGGGGTTCTTGAGATATCGTGTTCACAAGAATGAGACGGATGCAAGGTGAGAGTGACCGATGACCACCAAAAATTTAATTAGTTCATCACTGACTCAAAGTGAAAAAAACATCTCTAGGCTTTCTTGAGATATCGCACTTACAACAGTGTGACAGAGGCGAGGTCACGGTGACCTTGACCTTTGACCTCTGACCACCAAATTCTTGAGTTTAAGTGGATGTTTGTGACAAATTTGAAGTATTTTTTTTGAGGTGTACTTAGATATTGCGATCACAAGAATGACAAAGACAGAAGACCACAGTGACCTTTGACCTATGACCACCAATTTCTAATCAGGCCATCCTTGAATCCAAGTAAACATTTGTGCTCTCAAGTCATTCTTGAGGCATTGCAATCATACAAAAAATACAGATGAGATCACAGTGACCATGACCTTTGACCTATGACCACCGAATTCTACTCAGTTCATCATAGTCTAAAAGTGGATGTTTGTGCCAAAGCAATCGATGGAGATATTTTACCTCCAGACAGGGGAACAGCTTGGTGAGCTCAGTGAAGAGTGGCAGGAGGACAAACCGGATGAACTTGGTCTGAGAGGACGGTTTGGACACTTTGTCTCTGTCCATGAAGGGAGTCACCGGGAGCCCTTTAAGTTTCTCTGTGTCGCTCTGCACAGCAGCAACAACAACAAAATGTTTTATTTTTATTTCACCAAGTCCTATAATCATTACAACCAACAATTTCTTCAATTATTCTGAGATTTTGAGCTGCCAGAAATTCATCTTTTTCTTTGTTTGTCATGTTTTTTTTTCCTGTTATTTTCATGAGCTTTTCTTCCTGTTTATATCCTCAAACTTCTTTATGGACAAAGGTAATACGTAAATTAAAACGAAAACTTCAATTTATGTTCCTTTTTATCCATTAATGGCAACATTTATCTTAAATATTTCTGAATATCTGCATTAAAAGCATACTAATTAATAAATCAAATCATTATTTTTTTATTTTTCATTTTGGCAGCTTCTGTCCTCCACAGACTGCCACTCTGCCACTGACTGCAGCGACGGCAGCAGCTTCTCCGGTTACTTCATGTGCGTTCATCAGGAAACTGAGAGTAAAAACCTGGTTAAAGAACTCCTGCAGCAGACAGTCCAGCCACGGCTCGGCCACCGCCATCGGCCTCGTCTCGTTGGAGATGTCGCTCACCTTCACCATGATCTTCATCAGCTGGAAACACAAACAAAAAGAACTGGTAAGGCAGTTTTATCTATGTTGTAGCTATGTTGATGAATTTCTCTCTCTGTCTGAGTCAATTTTACTTTTAAAAATCTCGTAGTTTTTTTATTGTCGTGATTTTTAATTTGCATCATTTGGGACTTTAAATAGTTTTTTCCCGCAATTTTAACGTGATGAACTAAAATTTAAAGAAAAGAGTTAACAAGAGGTTACGGCAGTGATATTCAACTTATGGCCCGCGGGCCAAATCTGGCCCCTGATAGGGTCCCTGATGCCCCCCAAAACATTTTCTAATTGACAATAAAATAAAGTGATTGACTCTGTGAATCGTTTTGTCCTTTTAGTATCAATAAGGTGCCAGAGTGCATAAAACAGCATCAAAATAGCTTGTTGATCAAAAAAGTGTGTCCTAGTGAGGTCCCAGCTAAGACTGTGATGTCCAAAAATCCAAGAAATGTCCTAAAACCTGAGACCTGTCCTAAAATCCTACAAACATCCTAAAATCCAAGAAATTTCCTCAAGAAATGTCCTAAATTCTAGAAACGCCCTAAAATCATAGATTCGTCATAAAATCCAAGAAGTGTCTTCAAATCCAATAAATGTCCTAAAATCCTATAAATGTCCTAAAATCCTATGAATGTCCTAAAATCTTAGATTGTGTGTGTTGCTTTTTTTACCACTTCCTTGTGGTCCTTGTTGCTGAAGTCGAACTGCGGCTGTATGGCTCTGAACTTGTTGAGGATTTCGTTGTGTCTCCCCATGTCGGTGGCCAGAATGCACCTGAAAAAAATCGTGTCTTTTTAAAGTCGCGACCGTTATTCATCAGCGTGGATGAGGTGAAGCCGGCTGACGTCTTACTTAATCATTCCTCCTCGGATGTGCTTGTACTGCTCACACGTCAGGTTTCTTAAGATGTTGCACTCCGGCTGCAAAGAGAAAATAATTTTACAAGATTTGATCATTTTTAAAACAGCTACAGTAACAAATAGGAAAGTTTACTTTGTGTTTGGTTTATTTTTTATTAAACTGTTTAAATGTTTGCAGGGTAAAAATATTTGTTGACCATTTTATATTTTGTTACAGATAAAAAGTAGTTAAAATAACTTTTGATTAAAAAACAACAACTTGGATGTCATCAAAAGAACAAAAATCAATAGCTGATCACCTTTATAGACTTATTGTCCTCTAGTTATATTATTAATCAGAAACAGGGATCCGTTCTTGATTACCCTTTGCTGCTCATTTACCTTCATGGATCTTATTTGTGTTTCTAATCATTTTTGCTGGTGATAACATCTTTTTTTTTTTTTTTTACCATCAATATCACCCCCCCAAAAAAGAAGTCAGAAATAATACATACAAAAATACATAAATTTAAAAAATAAAGGAAGCATACATATTATATCAAAT
>NW_024628776.1:0-2078 GCF_008729295.1 Plectropomus leopardus | reverse complement strand
AAATAAAAGTATAATCATTTCAATTTTGAATGTAAAATTACGTGTCACACACTGACTGACTTAAATGACACGAGCTAATAAAGAGAAGCAGTTTCCATTTGCAAGATAAATTAAGTAGAAATTAATTTAAAGGACGCTCAAAGCTGCTGCACAAAAGGAAGAAAAAGAGGAGAGCAGCAGGAGGAGCCTCTAATCAACCAAAGTGATCACACCTGAGGAGGTGGAGCCTTTCCAGGCAGGTGTGTTTGTTTCACCCTCCCGCCTCAGCTGGGTCATGTGATCTGTCTGTGGACTTTTAGAGCTTTTACTTAACTTTTTTTTGTTTTTGTCTGATCATTTTTCCCTGTGTATTTTGTCAAATTTCTATATTTTAATTATTGTCCATTTATTTATTCTTCTTCTTATTATTATGAATTTCTTCTTTTTCTTTTGTCTGTTTGCTTTTAATCTGAGGTGTCTGAGAAAGTGGAGAGCACAGCTTCTCTGCTGATAAGTTCAAAAATCAATAAAATCTTTTTTAAAAAAGTCTGACCAACAGATGGCAGCATTAACCGACACTTAACAAGTTGAAACTATCTTCTAAAAATAGATTTACGAGCTTTCCAACAACAAAACACTAATAACCAATTTGTTTAAGGACAAAAAATGATTCTGATAATCTATTAATTCAATCACAATTCACACAAAATGTAAAAAAGAAAATCAGTGATTGGAGCTTCTCAGATGTGAGGATTTGCTATTTCTGTTATCATATGTGATTGTAATGTAAATATCGAATATTCTAAAAACACAAGAAAGGTGAGGATGACATCTCATTGTTTTCACTGTTTTCTGACATTTTATATTTGATTGATTAAATTAAATCTTTAAAAGTAAGCATCAGTTGAAGCCTAAAGCCTTTGAAATGTGAGCAAATTGGCTACTACATATTACATATGCTAATACACATTAATTTTGGCAATGTGCCAGATGTTTCTTTACCTTTTTTGTTTTCAAAAAAAGTAGACTTTTTTTTCAGGTTTGAGAGGTTTCTGTGCTTGTGAAAGATGTCAGAACTCAGCACAACAACAGGTCCTAAAGGGTTAATACTACAAACACAAACATATACAAACAGATTTATTTATTTATTTAGATATAAAAGACAGGTGCATTTTTATACAGTCTATATACACGGTTCAATGACAATTATAAGAAAATCTCTGAATTGCTACAAAATCAGTGTAAACATTTTTTTTTCTGGTTGGTCATTTTCTTAAAGTCTCTGTGATGAGACAGAAAAGAGTGCAGAGGACTCGCTGTAAACAATGCACACCTCCCTCTCACTGAATTATATAACACTGATACAACACACATGGAAAGAAACACAAGAGACAATATAAAAAAAGGAGATTATGTTACGGTCTTGATTGTTGCTAGGTTACACATATTGAAACATATTTGTCTGCACTTCTGAGTCCACAACAGACAAATTGAAGCATTTTAGTGCAGTTTTTTTGTTTTTTTGGCATTTTTAGAGTCCCAGGAGTCATCCACAGACTGTATGTGTCGTGTATTTATATAAAGTCCTTCAGACACTTGGTGGCAGCACTGCGGCAGTTTTCTGTACGCTCCTGCACTTCCCTCTGATGCAGCAAAATGTAAATCAACAGGAGGTTTCTCAATGACACTTCGGTTACACGCTACAACCTTAAAACAATAGTTTGGAGTAGTTTGACATTGTGGGGAAATACACTTATTATCTCTCTGGCCAAGAGTTCGACAAGAAGATCGAAACTATTCCAGCAGCCACAAAGTTCTCACGTCCCCCAGTTTAAGCCTGTTTATCACTGGTTTCTTTATGAATACATTTTGAAATACGTCTCCTTATTCAGAGTACATCAATGAACTTTTAACACTTTACTGGTTCCTCTAAGATGTGCTGGTTTAACCCTCTGAAACCTGGAGAAGCATCACTTTTCTTGTCCTGCGTTCAGACGTTATTTAACCCTCAAAATGTGAGCAAATTGGTTTGCTTTTTTTAAAAAAAAAAAAAAAAAAAAAGGGAAAAAAGGCAATGAGTCCATTCTGCAAATGGCATG
>NW_024628775.1:0-2166 GCF_008729295.1 Plectropomus leopardus | reverse complement strand
TGTGTTTGTTAATGATGTCACAAACAGGATGAGAAAAGAAGTTTGTGACAAACTGTTGAACTTCCTGTAGCTTTGAACGCTGCAGTGCTCTGAACTCTGCTCAGTAATGAGAGCGTTCGCTGTGAGGCGTCCATCTGAAGTCTATAACGCAGCCTGTTACCATGGCGATGCCCACGCTGCCTTCATCTCTCTGCTCGTTAAGGCGGCGGCGGTCAGAACCGGGGGAGTCATGAGCCGCCGCTAATGAGGCCCAACGGCGAGGAGCCGGCCGCTCTGTCTCATTAAACTGCAGTGACCACGCTAGAGGTGACTGGGGGCGACACCCAACGCCACCACGTTCACACCGTCACACCGCCATACACACACACACACACACCACCATCACACACATGCACACACACACACACCGCCATCACACACATGCACACATGCACACACACACACACATGCACACACACACACACACAGCGCCATCACACACATGCATACACACACACACACCGCCATCACACACACCCACCCACACACACACACACACACACAGTAACACAAGCTCTGTGATTGGCTGATGACTGACGGCGTGTTCAGCTCTGTGATTGGCTGATGACTGACGGCGTGTCCAGCTCTGTGATTGGCTGATGACTGACAGCGTGTTCAGCTCTGTGATTGGCTGATGACTGACGGCATGTCCAGCTCTGTGATTGGCTGATGACTGACGGTGTGTCCAGCTCTGTGATTGGCTGGCTCTGAGCTGAGGCGTGTGCGTCGGTAGAGAGGAGGATGTGACATCACATTCATTGGACTGTCAGAGCTGCATCTGTTCATGGTCTTCCTCCACACTGTCAGGGGCGGAGCCTCTGTAACAAGGGGAACGTCCAATCAGGTGATATGAGGATGTGAGGATAGATGATGACATCATCACTGTTTACGGCACAAAGGGATGCTGGGTAATTTCTCTACTAACGAGTGACATCATTGGTAAACGAGTTAACGAGCGGTCGTTACCATGGAGATGATCTGTGACAGAGCTCAGCTGTTGTCCATCCGTCTGTCCATCCGTCTGTCCATCACTCTGTCCATCTGTCCATCATTCTGTCCATCAGTCCATTTGTCCACTGGGGACAACAGAAACAGTGATGTAATATTTATGCATCCAATCAGGCGGCTGCTGAATTATTAACATCAGCCAATCAGGTGCAGCTCATTTAAATACAGACATCAGATATTCTGTTAGAACATCAGCTGCAGCCAGAGAGCGTGATCAGAACGCTGATTCTACACGGAACCACGCTTCAAATCCCAGAGGACAACCCTGACATAGACAACGCAGAACATTAGAACAAGAACCTCCTGCACACCGCTACTAGAACAGGAACCGACTGTTTACTGTAGGTGTGTTTGGAGATTTGGTTTAAAGTTGTTCTGACAGAAAGAACCTCAGGAACATCATAACGTGCACACGCTCAGCAGTGAAACACAAATTGACAGCAGACATTTATTATGAAAGGTTCCCCTCCGAAGTGGAGCAGAACCCCGGTTTCCTCTCGTGTGGGCTGGATTTCTGAGCCTGTCTGCTGCGTCCTGCAGCAGCACAGCAGACTGTCCCTTTATCCTCCGTCTGATGAAATTCGGGTGAAACTCTGACGGAGGGAACGTGTTCTTGATTCAGCTCAGATGAAACTCGGAGCGTCAGTTTGGTTTTCAAAGACAAAACAAACGTTCTCTCCGACGAGACGATGGACCCTCAGAGACGCTCTCTGAAAGGAGTCAAAGTGATCTCAGGTCAGCGGATCAATCGTTTAGATCATCACAGAGAAGAAACTGCTGTGACCCCCGTCAGGAACAGGTGGACGGGTTCTCTGAGTGAGTCCCACCTGTTCTCCAACAGACCGTCAGCTGACTGAAGAAAGACGCTCACAGTCCATTTCCTGTCTGCAGCTGTCAGCTTATCTGTTCGATGTGAAGTGTCCTCTGCTCACAGGACAAGGACACGCTGAATAAATCATGTCCATACCGTCCAACAGCTGAGAATGTTCCAACAGCCAGAACTACTGACAACAACGTTCCACTGACAACGTGTTCTTTAAAAAAGAACGTTCCACTGACAACGTGTTCTTTAAAAAAGAACGTTCCACTGACAACGTGTTCTTTAAAAAAGAACGTTCC
>NW_024628774.1:0-1486 GCF_008729295.1 Plectropomus leopardus | reverse complement strand
AGGTGCCAAGTATAATAAAAAACAAGGTGCAAAAATAGTACCATAAAATTACAATAACAAGTTTGTTTATATCTCACTCCCTCTTGAATTTACCCCTTTGTTTACATTCCTTACTTCCGTTTCTCTTCTCATGCACAGAACTGCTGATCAGAGCGATTTCATTCACAAATGGGCTCTGCTGTCTCTGACACAGATTCAACATGTTGAATCAACATGTTGAATCTGTGGGGAAAAAAAGCAGACTAGTGTCAAAGGTAGGGTTGCAACAATATGAGATTTCCATGGTACAATAACCACCTCAGAAAACATCACTAATTCATGGTTGTACAGAATTATTAATATTATCAGTCAGAATTACCCTTGAAAGAATGAAAACAGAAGGGTTAGTCTTGGTTGAACAAATGTTTTATCACTTTAATTAAAGCTTGAAAGCATTTCTTAATGGAAGTATGTGTAAAGAGTCTCCCTTTTGAAAATAATTTAAAGGTGAGATTTTCTGTCCAGTTGAGTTGCTTTTTCAATGTTGTAGAAAAGCAAATGTACACAGTATGATAACCCTTCACTGTCATATCACAGTAAACCTTAAAACTGGTATATCGCTGCAACCCCTAGTTGAGGGAACCAGGGCAGTGCTAACTTAAGGGTCGGCCCATAAAAAACGTCATCCCTTGGGAACCCAGTAGCTCACCTGGTAGAGCGGGTGCCCCATGTACAAAGGCTATGTATAACTGCAGTGGCTGCAGTTTTGATTCCAACGTGTGGCCCTTTTCCTGCATTTTATCCCCTTTCTCTCGCCCTTTCAGGCTTCAGCTGTCCTATCCAATGAAAATATGAAAAAGCCCCCCCCCCCAAAAAAAAAATCCCCCAAAATTGTCATCCCCGCTGTAGAACCTTATAGCCCTTATTTTAATACTCCCAACTTTGCTGCAGAAAAACACATGTTTTTGCCTGGTACTAAAAATGCTTTTGGTAGCTAGTTAAATTTCCCATTTATGTAAACTATATGTGGTATAGTTTCATTTTATTTGGGCTTAAAGTTATGCATAATTAATTACAACTAATGCACAGTTGGGTCACTGGCTTTTTGTGGCAAATAAACACAAGCAATCAAATCTGTGTGAGTGACGTAAAGCAGAAACTTGTTTTGTGCTCTGTCAGAACAAAATTTCGTGACTGGCACTTTATAGGTTGAATACCAAGGAAATTAGATCTATTCATAAAGAGATGTAGCCATTGTGTACTCCTATTTTGGAGCACGCGTTCCTTTATCACGGCTAAATCCTGCTGCAGATGCCAGTAGGAGGTTTTGAAAACATACATTTAAAAAATATAACAGCATTGCATACAACTGATAAATTGTGACAGACATGTGCAGCAAAGATGCAGGACATTAACAATAGGTGTTACTTTCATCTTAAGTATATGCTCACATGTCTCTGCCTGTAAAGGCTACGTGTGTATATATATATATATATATATATATGTA
>NW_024628773.1:0-2131 GCF_008729295.1 Plectropomus leopardus | reverse complement strand
TGATGATGATGGTGATGATGATGGTGATGGTGATGGTGAAGATGGTGGTGATGATGATGGTGATGATGATGATGGTGGTGGTGTGGTGGTTATGATGATGATGGTGATGATGATGATGATGATGGTTATGATGAAGATGGTGATGATGATGGTGATGATGATGATGATGGTGATGGTGAAGATGTTGATGATGATGATGATGGTGATGATGATGGTGATTGATGATGGTGGTTATGATGATGATGATGATGGTGAAGATGGTGATGATGATGGTGATGGTGATGGTGATGATGATGGTGATGATGGTGAAGATGGTGATGATGGTGAAGATGGTGATGATGATGATGATGGTGATGATGGTGATTGATGATGGTGGTTATGATGAAGATGGTGATGATGATGGTGAAGATGATGATGATAATAATGGTGAAGATGATGATGATGGTGATGATGAAGTTGGTGATGATGATGGTGAAGATGATGATGATGATGATGATGTCATCTTCGATCTTACAGCGAGTGTCTCTGTGTCTCCGTGTCTCTGTAGAAGTGTCGTCGGAGCGATCTCCGAGGAGGCGGAGCATCTCCGGTCTGGGGAGTTCAGAGAAGAGCGTCGCTGTGGACAATCCAAACTCGTCACCTTTCAAAGTGCCGGTGAGTCTCCGCAGGTTCTTCACACGACGCGTGACATTCGGTGATAATCAGGAAAAACGGTAAAAAGCAGAAATCATCCTGATCAGCAGCACTGAAGTGAAGCTGCAGCAGCGTTTGTTCAAAGCACTCAGAACATCTGAGAAAATCTGATTTACAGCA
Organism: Plectropomus leopardus; assembly: GCF_008729295.1. Classification (NCBI taxonomy): domain Eukaryota; kingdom Metazoa; phylum Chordata; class Actinopteri; order Perciformes; family Serranidae; genus Plectropomus; species Plectropomus leopardus. Next base: position 1,318 of record NW_024628773.1, on the reverse strand, counting down.
GCTTTATATATTTTAATTATTTTACACAATTATAGGAATTTAAAAATAATTTTCTAAACTTTTATGCCATTTTTTTACAGAGCATTTCCTCATTTTGTTTTGGGGTTTTTTTTTTTTTTGCACATTTTACTATTATTTGTTGATTTCCTGGTCATTTCTTAAGCTGCCCATTCTTCCCACGTTTTCTGAAAATAAATGAAGCCGGTTGTCCCAGGTTTCAAAGGGTTAACACGTGAGCGGCTCATCAGCTGCGAGTGAGTAACTGAAGCTGAGTGATTCCTGCAGGAACTCGAGTTTCTGCTGCACGTTTCGCTCAAACATCAATAAGTGAGTCTGATCTATATTTAGCTGACAGACGCTGTCGACTACAAACACGTCGTCCGCAGCTGTCAGCGCGCCATACGCCCTCTGACAGATGCTTAGCAGCTCTCAGAGGTCGTCGGCACGGTAACCGTCTGCTGCTGTATGTGTGAAGAGCCGGAAGCATCCGTGTGCCGGACCGAGATTTTGGGAAAGAACAAACAGGAGAGATGCTGATGGAGGAGAATCAGCTCCTGCAGTAAAAAACACCAGAACCTCACAGCGAGGACGTCAGAGGCGTCACGCCTTTTCTACATCGCCCCGTTGGAAATTGTAAAATTTAATGCTAATTTCTGTTTTTACATTTTTTTGTTTTTGCCCCAAACATTTGCCCAAAATGTAAAAAAAAAAAAAAGTCTGGTAAAAAAAAATTAAATCAGCAAAACATTCTAACTACAATGTTTTAAATTAAAAAGACAAAATGGTTTTTAAAAAAATCACCCAATTCAAAAGAAAAAAATCCAAAAATTTTAAGGGAAAAATTGCCAAAAACATTGATCTTACAGAACAGAAAGTCTGGCATTTCTTGGATTTTACAATATTTACAAGATTTTAGTCGATGATTCACAGATTTTAGGACATTAATGGATTTCAAGAAGTTAAGGGATTTTAGGACATTTCTAGGATTTTTCTGAGTTTTTTAGGATTTTAGGACAGTTTTTCAGATTTTCACGATTTTTCTAGGATTTTAGGATGTTTTAAGGATTTTGTGACAAATCTGGATTTCAAAGACATCTAATGAATTTTAGGATTCTTTTTTAGGTTTCTGGGATTTGAGGACGTTTCTGGGATTTTAGGACGCTCTGTGAGTTATTTTCAGTTTCAGACTTCAGTGGGTTTCTTCATACAGTGAATGCAGACAGAGAGCATGCTGGGAGACGGTGCAACTGAGAACTCAGAGGTAACCATGACGACGTGATCGTAAACACAGGCAGCAGTGATGATTCTGATTAATGGA